>NC_079222.1:25788041-25860551 GCF_029633865.1 Lampris incognitus
GAAACTTTGTTAGTCATGGTCTGATAGGGGTGCTAGCTAGACCACATGTACCGACTACATGTATTGACCATATCTGTTGACCTGAAGTGTTGCTTGCATGGGCGTTGCAGCCTGTGCCACGACTGGATTGGATTAGCAGACAGCAGGCCAAACAGCTTGGTTTGCTGCTATCCTGCATGGCTGCCATCCTGCCTTGAGCACTGCAGATGCCACTTCGCTAGTGGGTGAGGAGAATGAGGTGTGAAAGTTGGCACTTCACCGCAACCAGACCTAAACTTAATTTTTTTATTTTACTACAATAAAACATTTCAATCATTTGCAAGGATTTCTAAAAAACTGTAAAGTTTTTTCTACTATTGCTATTTGAATGATCTTACAATACTTTTTATATTGACTGTTGCAAGCTGCATATTGGTTTGACTCTGTTGCTAGATGTCTATCAATGGCTTGTATGTAACACTATCCCAAAATACTACCCTAAAATGGTAAACTAACATTTTAACAGCGCAGATGAGGCCGTAACATTGCCCGTTTTATCCTCAGTATTTTTACCTACCCACTGTATTTTGTTATGCTGCATGTATATCTGAGCATCAACTGCCACAGTTCAAGCGCTAACCATACAAAAGACCAGCGAGTTATATTTTCAGTGGTTCACCAGTGTAAAGTTGGGATACTACACCGAGGAATATCTAAAAAAAGATTTCACAGCTCAAGGTCACCCAGGTTTACAGGATACATGACATTATAGTGCCAAACAAACAAACAAGTCCAACATGAAATCCAGCTTCGCCCCCTCCTTCACTTCTCCCTCATGGGAGTCTGTATGTTTGCATGCACAACTGCTGAAGAAGCCTTTGTTGTGAAGGTCACCTTCAACGGCTTCCCCAGGTTTTACCTGCACTCCACCGGTGAACGCAAAATCCATCACCTGGCACCACCATGGTAATAGACTCATTTTTTCTGGCGGCTAGTTGTCGGGGATGCTCATGAGGGACACAGGTGTGGTTCCTGTGTGGTGAATAATTGACCCTTTGCCAGGGGGAATGTGGAGGTCATCACGGCCAATGACAGAAAGGACACCCTCGAGCCTGGACCCACAACATCTCGCTGAATAGGAGGTAAAGGCAGAAGGGCAATGAGACTGAAAGAGGAAAAAAAGGATCATTAGAGCTAGTGAGCCAGGGAGCATGAGACAGAGAGCATTTAGCTAAAGAAAAATGTCAATTTTGGGTAGAAATCAAGAGATAGAGATGTTCAATGTGGTATGGTAATTTGATAGGAGAGAGAGAGAAAACTAAATTGATTTAATATCAAATATAGGATATGTATTATGTATAAGAATGAAAATCAGAAACCATCTGTTCTTTATTCAACAAATTGTGTATGAGCGAAGACTTATGGCTCCACTTATAGAGACCATACAAAGCATACTGTGTGACCCAGTTCAATTATTTTTAGCCCTCTCCCTGTACCACAGAAAGAGCAACGCGATGCAAAGAGCAAAACACTGTTGATGAATAATCATAAACACTAGCTATGACCAAAAAACAGAACGCTCGCACATTTTTCAGCATTGGCAAAAAATGCAATTACATGTTGAAAATGAAGTCACGGTAATCTGTGCTTGACTGAGCAGCCAAGCACCAGTAACAGCTATATAGCACCAGTGAGTAAGAGTCATACAAACAGAAGATGCACAAATAAACAGTTGCTTGGCAAAAACTGGCGGTAACAGTACTGGTGCCAACTTCCTGAAATGGAAATATGGAACACCGGTGGGAAATAAGGAACGCCGGTGGGGGGTTGGACTATGACCTCAGTAGACTGAGGAGCTCTGACTACTGTGGACCTATAACAAATATTTGATCATTGCCTGTACTCATTTTATGCAAAATGATGGGTCTTGCTCTTACACCTGCATTACCCTTCAGTAGCAGACTTATCTACAGATGTACTTGGTTGGGAGAAGTCCCATCCATACCATACATAATCACATTCAGGAAACCCCAATGGCTCCTCCGGGACTAATAGAGAATATCTGGTGGCAGACGGTGCAGTTGGCCTTGTACACATTCTCACTCACGCATCCCATCCATTGATAATGATGTTTTTCCATTCCGTTCTGTATTTTTGTAATCACTTCTTCTTCTTTTTCTTTTTTTGTAGGTAGACTATACTCACTCGCCGGTTGCTATTTTTTAAATCTCGTGCCGCTGTCAGGCGTATCGTAGCATGACTCACGACCATTGAGGAGCACATTCTCTGTCTGGTAGCGGAACATAACATGACAGACAGGCTGGGGGATAACATACTGGGAGGGCTTCCTTCTATTGCATACAAATCGCCCTGTCTTAATAGTCTAACCTGTAATATTTCTCTCCCATGGATTTGCACTGAATTGATTCTTAAAAAAATACAGAAAATATCACATCCCTTATCAGTTCTATATATGGAACATGTCTTTTAGTTTCCAATTACAGGATGATTCCATATATTGCAGGACGGTTGGCGACCCTAGATAACTGTCATGATCACGGAGTCAAACTCATGGCTATACCTTTTGGACAATAGCATGCAGGCTGGATCTTGCAGTGCATTGCCCATGGGCCATGGGGTCCATGCATCTACACATGTCTGAGCGTATAAGCCAGGCACACTTCTGTAGATGACGGTTAAGCTGGCACAGTATGTGAAAATACATGCCAAAGCCATGGTACTCTCCGTCTGTTCCTGTGTCATACTGTGCAACTGCCTTTCTCGTAGGTCTGTGTATTTTCCACCCCTTATCAAGTAGCATGAAATTAATCATATCAGAAAGGCTGATGGGATTGCTCAGATTTGTAAACTTATTTGACTCGGTGCATGCAGGATAAACCCAACTGTGGCAAGCACACAACGCAGCTGACAAAATTCCATTACAGTAACCAAGTGCATTGAATATATTACTGTGAGGATAATAACAGTCCTAATTAGGAGGCCAAGCAAAGAAGACAGACACTCAGTTGTTTTTTCCCCTTTTCTTCTTCATCATCTTCTTCTTCTTCTTCCTCTTCTTCTTCTTCTTCTTCTTCTTCTTTCAGCTCAATTTCTTCTTCTGTCACTTTCAACTCAATTTTGACCAGGACACCCCATACATGAAAACTCATGAGATAGACAAGACCCGAGTCTATGATGGCCTAGGGGCTCTGCAATGGCTCCTAGGTGGCGCTATAGTCACAGGGTGATATTTTTCAATTTCCAAAACATTTTCCAGAACACCCCATGTGACTTACCCTCCAGCTTGGGTCATGTGTCTCTACCCCCCCCCCTTTCTCCCCAGTTGTACCTGGCCAATCACCCTGCTCTCCAAGCTGTTCTGGTCGATGCTCCACCCCCCTCTGCCGATCCAGGGAGGGTTGCAGACTACCACATGCCTCCTCCGATACATATGGAGTCGCCAACCGCTTCTTTTCACCTGACAGTGAGGAGTTTCACCAGGGGGACGTAGCGCGTGGGAGGATCATGCCGTTCTCTCTCCCCCCAAACAGGCGCCCCAACCGACCAGAGGAGGCGCTAGTGCAGCGACCAGAACACATACCCACATCCGGCTTCCCACTGTGTCTGTAGGGATGCCCGACCAAGCCGGAGGTAACACGGGGATTTGAACAGGCGATCCCCATGTTGGTAGGCAACAGAATAGACCGCTCTGCTACCCAGATGCCCATGTGTGTCTCTATTTCTTAACAACAGTGTGCAAAATTGATGCGAAGCGGTAATGGGATGTTGGTAACGTCTAGGACTATTATAAATCGTTGAATTATAACCTGGTCTGTCTTTGGTCTACCCACAACAGTGAAGCCAACAAAAGACTGTTAGTCTCAAATGTCCATAATATTCAACAGACCATCAAAGAGGTTTTAGTATTCACACTTTTGAAAGGAAAAAAACAAATAGGGTCTATAAATAAGGTTTATATAGGGGGGCATGGCTCAGGAGGTACAAGACACTGAACCCCTAACTACTGCTGATGAGCAGGTGGGCTCCTTTCTTGGCAGCCTCCACCATCAGTGTATGAATGCGTGTGTGAATGGGTGAATGTGAGGCATGTATTTGAATGTTCGGTAGACTAGAAAAGCACTCTAAACACTCAAAGCCCACTCTAAACTGTGAAATAAGGCAGATGTTTTTATTATGCACTTATGCACTTGATCTAGTGGTGATTAGAAGTTGCTGCTAATTGCCCTACATGTGCTAGTGTTTTATCCATAGTGTTCATATGTGCTGGAGTTCATTTCATTCTACACGTTTGTTTTATGCTTTCATGATCATTTCATTTTATGGCTTGGATTTTATCCATTTATTCATCTTGGATTAATGTATTATGTGCTTTATAAGGGAGTGGTTCTATGTCATTGTCTGTGTTTAAGTGGGCTCACTAAGACAAATTCCAATTCATTCTGTTGATACAGCAATAAAGTACTGAATCTTGAGTCTGAGTGTGATTAGTTCATTCTGAACACAGCCACATACCAAATTATAACAGGGTGTGCACACTTATGCAACCGGGTTCTTCTAAGTTTTGTATTTTTCTTTTTTTCCCCCTGAAATGTTTCTGACTGTTTCCCTTTAATTTTTATTGGTTGCAATTAAAAAAAAGTGAGAAAAAAAAGTTCTGACATGATTTATCTTGGTTTCATTTTTTACATCACAAAAACACGCCATTTACATACCATTTTAACATGGGGTGTGTAGACTTTTTATATCCACTTGTGTCTGGTTACGCCTTGTGATGGTCTGGCGGCCTGTCCAGGGTGTCTGCCCAATGACTGCTGGGATAGGCTCCAGCATCCCCGTGACCCTGCGTAAGGATAATGAATGAATGGATAATGAATGAATGAATGTGTCTGGTGAATCACGGTCACACGTACATATCTGTTCTAGCTCTGCTGCACGCCGGCAGCTCGCAGTACAGTCCTCTCCACGTGACTGACTGTTTACATGCCACGTTTCCCTCCCGGAGCTCAGTCACATTTGAGTAAAATAATCCTATTTCTATAAATGTCATAGGATCTTTTTTTTAAAGATATTTTATTTTCACGGACCCCTTGCAATTACACCACGGACCACTAGGGGTCCGCGGACCCCGGTTGAGAAACACTGCTTTAGACGATTAGGAGACGACAGGGCTTGGCGTGGGGAGGTGAGTTAAGAATGATGCCTGAACTTCGGCTGAATTCTCTTCCTCCTGCTCCCCACGTCTTTTTGGGACAAACTTAAGCCAACTGCTTTGTTTCGCCATGGTTTTTATCTTAGCCTACATTACAAGCAGCTAGCTAGCGGAAACCAGGCTTCTGTTCCTCTGGGCAGTGGGCGGGCTGTTGGCGAAATGCACTGCCACTCAAAAAAATCTGCCCTTGCTTCATCATCATTTGGTAAACATGAAGCAAGGAACAAGAACTGTTTTATTTTTACTGGTCTCAACAAATAGTTAACTAATAGTAACTAATAGTAAACTTCAAGTTCAAGTAAAGTTCAAGTATATGTACTAATAGTATAATAGTAAGTACACGTAAGTATACTTTTGTTTAGTATATCTCTGATAAGTACTTAAAAAGCAAACTGAAAGTATACTCGCTGATTTTTAGTTTAAAATAAGCATACTAATAACAAACTTGAATAGACTACTTTTTGTAAGGGGGGGACTAAGAGTAAATCTGTCACCATTTTACAATGCTGTGATTGCAACCATTCCCCCAATCCTCTGTGAATAGTACACATGGCCATTATAACTCCAATTAATGGTAATGGTAATTTGCATATGAAACCGATCGTTGGTTCGATCGTTATGCAACTGGGATACCTGCAGTCAGTTGAGACCGAAGAGGTGACTGATGAACTGTTTCTCCCAATAAACGTCGAGTCCAGGTGAACTGATTCAACTTTCTGTGACAGAATCCACAAGGTTAGTTTGATTGATGGCAAAACCCTAGCCAATGAAATGTCAGCAGTCCTTTAATGCCCTCGACTATGCCTAATCTTTTTGAGACTTGCCATCTAGTATATTCTAGTTATATTCATACTTATTATCTCCTAAGCATATCAGGATGTCAGGGACCAAAAAAGACCACAGGGATCATACTTGCACATAGGTCTACATCACACATATGCCTTACTGGTCACCAGGTGCTTGGACACCAGCAGTTGCTGCTTGCAGCTATATTTATATTTGGCATGCATTTGCTTTTAAGTCATCAAGAATATTTGCTGAATGATTCCCTTATCTAAGTCAGAGCAGACGCCGCCGCTGCATTAAAATTCCACAAGCCCTTCTTCTAATTCAACACCTCAGGTGGAATGCTTAAATGTGCACTCAAGCTAAGTAAGTTAATTGTGCTTTATAAAGGGTCTTAAGAGGGAAAAATATGAACCGTTCAACGGTAATGATAGCAATATTCTAATAATGACTTGAGCCCAGAATTTCCCCTCTTGATTTAAGACTTACAATGAAGCCTGTGATTAATTATAGTACGACCCAGTTTAGATTTGAAGAATTTGCGGCTATTAATCAATCTAACAGCCAAATAAAAAGCTACTGTTCTGTGTTGATTTACATCTTCTCCTGCCATTCCCGGAGGTGTAATAAAACAATCTGTTATCCCAAGTCTGTGTTTTTGTGTGTATTTTTGTAAACGCTTGTCGCTAGAGTTTCATTTACCGAGTTTGTCCGTGTTTAATTAAAACATTGCATGCAGCCCTGAACTGAATTGTTCTCTAATACTGTTACATAATGTGTTTCCCCCTGGTAACACAAACCTCCCAGGTATGCAATTTCCTCTATTAAGAAACCTTTTCTGGACATACGGCAGTAATGAGTTGTTCTTAGAAGATGAGTTTGGCGTCTCAGACTGTCTAAGGAGCCCGTTTTAATCATCTTTTTGGTGAGGATAGGCCGTGTTAGCGGTATCCACCACTTACTAACATCTAGCAGATATTTCCATCGCTCACAAAAGCCTGAAACTAAGACAAGCTGTTAAAATCATATACACACTTGAGATTAACCTTGTTAGTAAAATAAACAACATGATACTTACTTGTATCACTTCCAAGTGTGATATTAGGTTATGAAACGGGCCCAAATTAGGTTGAAACAATATCTACAGTTGAAAATGTGGATATTGTTTGGGTCGCATCCCATTGCCTACCAACACGGGGATCTTTTGTTCGAATCCCCGTGTTACCTCCAGCTTGGTTGGACATCCCTACAGACACAAGTGGCCGTGTCAGCGGGTGAGAAGCCGGATGTTGATATGTGACCTTGTCGCTGCACTAGCGCCTCCTCTGCTCAGTTGGGGCACCTGTTTGGGGGGGGGGTAGAACTGGGGGGAATAGCGTGATCCTCTTATGCACTATGTTCCCCTGGTGAAACTCCTCACTGTCAGGTGAAAAGAAGCGGCTGGTGACTCCATATGTATCAGAGGGGGCACATCGAGTCTGCAGCCCTCCCCGGATTGGCAGAGGGGGCGGAGCAGCGACCGGGACAGCTCGGAAGAGTGGGGTAATTAGCCAGATACAATTGGGGAGAAAAAGGGAGGGGGGTGTATGTTGAAAGACACATGCCCTCATGAGAAACAGGTTATGTTCACTTCTTACTTTCATACTTACATGCACAATAGACAGTATACCTTATCCCCACCTCTACCGCTTTTATCTTCGTCAGCCACCAGCTGTGTACAGATGTGTCTTCACATACGCTTGTGCTAATGTGACACACTGCATGTGTCTGGTAATGGGGCATCACACTGAGTTTGTACTGTATAAAGTGAACCATCTCAGGTCTCCACTCATCACTGCCAGCTGTAAAACCGATTGGTGCTCAGTTTTCATAATGGGTTTGTTGCCTTCCTGTCCTGATAGTAGTGAAAACCTTCCTAACTATGGGTTGTTGTTTCCCTGATGATGTGACACTCACATAGGAAACGCAGATATATCTTAAATGGTCCTAAACCCAAACCAGAGGTTTAATCAGGTTTGGCAACAAAAGCAGATTATCAGAAGCCGGTGAGGTGGAGGCAGACCGGCTTCTTTACCTTCAACCTCATACAGCCTTCTATTGTAATCTAATGGCATAACAATGTGAGAAATCAAGGAGGCTCGCAGACAGAGGAACCACTCCAGTCAAGTAGATGAAAGTAGACAGTTTTTGTTTTTTTATGAGTCAAAGGAGAACTATCTCATTTAGTTACAAAACTGAGTTAAATTCCAATTCTATCTCTTTTTTTGACAGGCCGTCCTCCCGAAGAGGTGCTTTAAGCAGAAAAAGGTGCTTTAAGCAGAAAAAGGTGCTTTAAGCAGAAAAAAACTCAGTAAACCATCATCTTTAAAGACCTGGTATCATGCCGCCAAGTGCATAGCCAGAGTCATTGCAAACCTTTTCAAAATCTGGCCAGTTGTGACGTCATATTGGGAGGCAACCGATCAAATTCAGCCAATCAGTTCACAAAGTCACTGTGCTTGTTACCTGTGTACCCAGTGAAATAGTGACATGTTAAGGCTTTAAGGTAATGAGGGAAATAAATAGGTCTCTGAGTACACCTTGAACTTGCACCATCCACAAGCCACATCTTCTCTTAGATCAAAAGCCATTTACATCACATTAAAATTAAGACCCCCCCCTCTCTCCACCCCTCTCTTTGGTGTCTCAGTACTTCCTCAAAACCTGACGGAGTTGGAAATTTTGTAATTCATCATTATACTTTGTGAAAATGACTTCATAACTCAGACTCATAGACCCAGAGCTCGCTGGAGGGACTAAATGCCCAATCTGGCCTGGGAACGCCTTGGGATCCCCCCAGGAGGAGGTAGAGGGCGTTGCTGGGGAGGGGGACGTCTGGAGTGCCCTACTTAGCTTACTGCCACCGTGACCCGTCCCCGGAAAACTTCGATAGGCCATATATCTCCTATCAAAGTTGATCCAAATTAGACCAAACTTGCTACACATGTTCAGGCAGATATGCTCTGCTAACCGCATCACTAACGTTTGTCAGTAACATTTTCCCACCGTTTTATGTTTTTTGGGAAACACATTTTTCTCCACTCGTACGAAACTTTACAGATTACTACCATATTTGGCAGGCATAAAGTATGGGAAAAAGCCCATATGTCTTGATGCATGCTCAATAATCCAGGTAAGGGAATCCAAGAAAGTTGAATTAGTTCATCTGAACACAAAGTTTATTGGGAGAAAGGTTTAATCCCTCATTCAGGTGACTGACGAAGTAAGAGGCTTGAAACCTCCGGTCACCACTTGCAGACAGAGTTTATTGTTGATTTTAGGACTAGGGCATATCATTTTTACCATCCTAGTGAAATACCAACGTGTTTTCCCCCCCCATTTTTCTCCCCAATTGTATCTGGCCAATTACCCCACTCTTTCGAGCCATCCCGGTCGCTGCTCCCACCCCCTCTGCCAATCCGGGGAGGGCTGCAGACTACCACGTCTCCTCCGATACACGTGGAGTCACCAGCCACTTCTTTTCGCCTGACAGTGAGGAGTTTCACTATGGGGACGTAGTGTGTGGGAGGATCACGCTATTCCCCCCAGTTCCCCCTCCCCCCCTAACAGGCACCCTGACCGACCAGAGGAGACGCTAGTACAGTGACCAGGACACATACCCACATCCAGCTTCCCACCCGTAGCCAGCCAATTGTGTCTGTAGGGACGCCCGATCAAGCCGGAGGTAACACGGGGATTCGAACGGGCAATTCCTATGTTGATAGGCAGTGGAATAGACCGCTACGCCACCCGGACGCCCTATACCAACATGATTTTATCTCAAAAACAGTGAACAGGTTTACCAGGTTTCTCCTTAAGAGATGGTTAGTCATGGTCAGCCACGCTCCGCTATGCACATATCGGTTCTGTCCTCGGTCTGAACCATAATTGAACTGTAATTTTGTTTATTATTCATGCAGAAATCACAGACGGTGTAAGTGGACAATCTATGTGGTCTGTGAGCCATGGCTTTGTAATGGAGGCAGCCTTATCTCTGTGTAATTTAGACTAGCGTGGCCTCGTCTCGCTGCATGAGCACACCAGTCAGCATGACAGCTAAGACAGGACTGGTCAATGGCCATGCATGATAGCAAAGAAAACTGTGTTCTTACAAGAGAAGTTAAGAGCAGTGATAGATAACGCAGACATAGCTCTGCCCATTCAAAACACTTCTCCACATTACTAACGGCCCTGCAGCATACAAATGCCACGGCGATACGTTTACGAGTAATCTGGGAGAATCTAATGCTATAAAGATAGAGGACAAGTTTGGCTTAGTCATGTTGTGTACATCACAAGACCTGTGTTTGAACCGCACATTAACAACGATAATGAAAGAGATGATTTTTTAGAAAAAAATTTTTTTTTACTATCCACAGCTCTAATCCCATCTGTCTGCATGCCCCAGAGATGGTCTTTAATTGATTAGTGCAATAAAAACATAAAAAATTCAGACAGAAATGGCACCAACTCATTTACCTAAGAACGCCAAGGGAATATTTTTTATTCGCATCTAATGTAGTTTACACTGTTGACATTTGTGTTTTACAGTCCTCTTTCTCATTTTCAGTGCTAAATTGTCAGGCTGCTGTCAACATCATAAAAACCTTGCACTTTCCTAAAATAAATAAATACATCCTTAGGGAGAAAGAACAGTTGAAACATTGACCTGAAAAGGCTGATACATGTGGAAATAATGAAATAATAATAATGATAATTATTAATGATAATAAAAGTGATGAAATAATGAAATTATCAATTTCTGTGATTGAGTCGATGTTTGCATGGGATCCATTAAAGGTCCTCACTGAAAGATAAGGATGTGGTGAGAACAGAGTAACGTGCAAAGCATCTGAATTGGCCTCAGATCAGCTGCCTAATTGTCCTTTACAAATCCTAATTGATTAAAACTGCTCTCTTGACTCATTTGAGATATCAATAACAGACAGCATTATTTTTCATGCATTGTTTACAGCCCCACCACAGAAGCATCTGCCCTTCCCCATGTTGTTTCCAATGCTATAGAGCTTGTGGTTTGCAAACCTAACAAACACCCATCTGTTGTATGTATTCCATGGTGACTTACCCACCCTGCACACTGCAGCACAAGACACCTCCTGTGCATCTTCTCCCAATCCTGGCAGGAATTTTGTCAGTGGATCTTGTAAACATTAGTTAAAACTTCCCCCCATAATCTGCACATTGTGTGACTACCTCGTACCTACCATTACCATTCCACTATACCACCATACGTACCACCACCTACCATTCTGGGATGCAGAGGCTACAGTGCTGGATGCAGGACTAGAAAGGACACTCTCAGCCATTCATTTCTGAATGAATTTAGAGTTGGCTGTGTCATATTTAGACAACGTTGTGAATCTAAATAATTAACTTTTTTTCTGGTTTAGTAATGTGCCACAGTGAAATAGAATAGACAACCATCCCTATATATATATATATATATATATATATATATATATATATATATTAGTCAATATAGTCATACAGTTTTAGTTCTGCCCTGTCTTCCAGTTTCCCACAATGGTTCTGTATATAAATGTGTGTGTGTGTGTGTGTGTGTGTGTGTGTGAGAGAGAGAGAGAGAGAGAGAGAGAGAGAGAGAGAGAGAGAGAGAGAGAGAGAGAGAGAGAGAGAGAGGGGGAGAGAGAGAGAGAGAGAGAGAGAGAGAGGGAGAGAGGGAGAGAGAGTGAGAGAGAGAGGGAGTGAAAGAGAGAGGGAGTGAAAGAGAGTGAAAGAGGGAGTGAGAGAGTGAAAGAGAGAGAGCGAGAGAGAGTGAGAGAGAGTGAAAGAGAGAGAGAGCAAGAAAGAGAGTGCGAGAGAGAGAGCAAGAGAGTGAAAGAGGAAGTGAGAGAGTGAAAGAGAGAGTGAGAGAGCGAGAGAGAGCGCAAAAGAAAAAGAGATGCAAGAGAGAGAGAGTGAAAGAGAGAGAGAGCAAGAGAGAGCTAAAGAGAGGGCGAGAGAGAGAGTGAAAGAGTGTTTGAGAGAGATAGAGAGCGAGATAGAGAGACAGCGAGAGAGAGTTGTGTGTGTGTGTGTGTGTGTGTGTGTGTGTGTGTGTGTGCATGAGTAGTTTAGAGAATCCTGACATTCTTATGATTGGGAGAAAGATAAGAATTGAGCTGATCTCCATTATTCTTGCTTCACTGACATTTCCCAGTGAATTTCTCATCCCTTCCTCTTTAAATCTGCTTCATCCTTGCAGCCATTCAAATGTATGGGCCACACTAATTGATTCTTTCTTGCTGGTTGGCTCCCGTATCAGGCCGGCTGTCAGTCTGGCTGATGGGAAGCATGATGAAGTGTGCTGCTGCTTCAGCAGATCTCATGAGTAGAGCATAACCTGTAGTATCTACTTTGCACATGCATATATGTGCAGGAGAGGAGACTGTCTACCTCAAGCAACTTTTTCGCATAAGATGCAATATAGCTTAACTCACATCTTGGTTTATTGGATAAACAATTTCAGTCTACATAGCGTTGCTAGCCCATCAGGAGCTTGTAATTGAGGCTGGTTGATATGGCATTATGTTTACCATGGCCAGGCGAGAGCAGCCTCGTGAAATCTGCCAAAACCAGGGAGATCTATACGCCATGTTTGTCTCCACATCTTGTGTGTTTATATGTGTTGATGCATGCGTGTGTATATGGTGACTGCTGTCTGACAAAGGAACATCTCCGAGGTAATAACTTTTCATTTGGCTTTTATTCTTAGATTTAATTTTAGATTACTTTAATTTTTTTTTTATTTTCCCCCATTTTTCGCCCCAATTGTATCCGGCCAATTACCCCACTCGTCCGAGCCATCCCGGTCGCTGCTCCACCCCCTCTGCTGATCCGGGGAGGGCTGCAGACTACCACATGCCTCCTCCCATATATGTGGAGTCACCAGCCGCTTCTTTTCACCTGACAGTGAGGAGTTTCGCCAGGGGAAGGATCACGTTATTGCCCCCCAGTCCTCCCCCCCAACAGGCGCCCCGACCGACCAGAGGAGGTGCTACTGCAGGGACCAGGACACATACCCACATCCAGATTCCCACCCGCAGACACGGCCAATTGTGTCTGTAGGGACACCCGACCAAGCTGTAGGTAACATGGGGGCCTCGAACCGACGATCCCCATGTTGGTAGGCAACGCAATAGACCACGATGCTAGCCGGTTGCCTGATTTTTAGATTGTGTTCATTTTAGCTCATTATTATTCAGGTTTTGAATTTTAATCGAGAAAAAGTGAAAAATTAATTTTCAGTGGCTACCCCAGAACTCCCCACTAAAAGCACGGCACTGTACTTACCACTCAAGGTACATCGAATTAGTGGATTTACGTCATTATTACATAAAGGCCATTTTAATTATTCAGCTATAAATATACTGTTGTTGGCCAACCACGGTGTGTGTGTGTGTGTGTGTGTGTGTGTGTGTGTGTGTGTGTGTGTGTGTGTGTGTGTGTTTATGTGTAATGTATGCCTAAGTACTTCCTCTTTGAGTAACGACAGACATTACAGTACATTTACACTTTTGGTTCTCTGCACACCTTACTGAGCTCTTAGAGGATCTTTCCTTTATACCTCGTTTCATTAGTGGCTGGCCGTTATCACGGCCATCTGCTGCGTATTTCTATCCCAGCTCGCAGCCATGTTGTCCTTTCTGCTGATCTTACACTCTGTTCCAGTGTGTTTTTCCTGGTCTTAAAATTTCCTCCACACCTGCTACTGGCCTCATTCCAGCACTTCATTGGCCTACAAAGTGCAAATAATATGGTTACCTTCAACTTTAACGTAAAAGTGAATATTTCTAATGGTGAATTCAGCTTGGCAAGCTTTATCTTACACCAAACATTTCTGTTGCTCGTGGACGTTGCAACGAGGCCTGGGATTGTGGATTGTCTAAGGGAGCTAAAACAAGTAGGGTTTTGGAATGAACGGAGAGATGTGGCACGGTGATAAATGAGTAGGAAGGCTGCGGCAGCGGTACCCTACTGTTTTGCACCAGGTGGTCCATAACAACTTCAGGAGGTTACCAGCAGATGGAAAGGCTCCAGACTGTGCCGCGTTCCCAGAGCCATCACGCTATCCGCTGGTGTAGCTTTATGCAGTCCGAACCAGCAGACCTTACCGATACAAAACTGCAGAAGGAACTGAGGAGTCAAGTTCCTGCGCGGTGAGCCAAATGCAGTCTCATCTTCTCTGTGAGCTATGGTGCAATAAGTCCCTTCAGAAGGCTTTACTGTACAACTCTAGTGGCAGTACATAAATTAGCTGGAGAAGGCAGTGTTCTCTTCAGGATATTATGCGGGGAAAGCATCATGGGCCGTCTCCAGCATCGCTGCAGTAACATTATTGTGATTAATGCCGCGTATCACCCGTCTCAAAGTAGAAAAGTCCTAAAACTGCCTTTTGTCCTTCTGCTAATGCTCCAGCCAACTTGACCTAATTGTGGCCCCTCTAAAGCCGGGGAAACTGCTCACCGAGACGGTTATTAACTGTCCCATTTTCCTGTCGTGAAATCTCAATTGCATTAGAGCATTTAATGTTTAATACTTCTATAAATTTGCCAGCATGTGTCCTTTACGGTTGGAGGCTGAACATTTGATGCATTTCCGCTGTCTCTTAGCGTGACGTACAGCCAGCTCTGTTCCATCACCCCTACCCGCCTCTGATATAATACAAGGGTATGAGTGCAACTGCAGTGCATAATGCAGTGGTTGCTTTTCTACTGTATCATCGCCGAGTCTGAGCGCCGTCACTGACTATGGGCTGACCCCTTAACCCGCAGCAGTTTGCAGAAAATGCCTCAAATAACGCATTATAGAGCAAAATGAAAGGTGTTCACAGTAAAACCGACTGAATTATATCAAAGAAGGTGGAATCAGTTCATCTGGATACAATGTTTACTGACACAAACATTGTCTGTAGATGAACTGATTCAACCTTCTTTGATTTTCTTACCTGGATTGTTGAGCATGCATGAAAAAAATGACTGAATTATGCATCCATCCATCCATTACCCAAGCCGCTTATCCTCCTCTCAGGGACGCGGGGATGCTGGAGCCTGGGGATGCTGGAGCCTATCCCAGCAGTCATTGGGCAGCAGATGGGGAGACACCCTGGACAGGCCACCAGGCCATCACAGGGCCGACACACACACACACACACACACACACACACACACACACACACACACACACACACACACACACACACACACACACACACACACACATTCACACCTAGGGACAATTTAGTACGGCCGGGTCACCGGACCTACATGTCTTTGGACTGTGGGAGGAAACCGGCGCACCCGAAGGTAACCCACGCAGACACGGGGAGAACATGCAAACTCCACACAGCAGATGACCCGGGACGACCCCCAAGGTTGGACTAACCCGGGGCTCAAACCCAACACCCTCTTGCTGTGAAGCGACCATGCTAACCACTGCGCCACCGTGCCGCCTGAATTATACATTACTTAAATTCTATTCTTAGTTTCTTTCCTCTCAAGAAACTTTTTCAGCACGGTCTTCGTACGGAAACAGTCTATAATGTACGAGAAACTCAGCAGAAACTAAACAAAACTAGGTAATACTCATGGTAATTTGCATAAGAACCCAAGCGTTGGGGTCATTATGCCACTGTATTGTTTATGAGGGTGGGATACCTGCAGTCAGCTGAGACTGGAGAGGTCACCCAGATGAGTGATGCAGCGTTTCTCTCTCAGTAAACGTTGTGTCCAGATGAACTGATTAGACTTCCTGGGAAACAAAACAAGTTCGTCAAAGACGTCTTTTTGAGCGAGGAGGTGGTGAAAATACATATGAAAAGTTTAGGAAACCAAAAACACAACTGTTTCACTGAATTTGATTTGGAAGGTTTGTAGGCTATAAACTCAAAAAAAAACGTCATTCCTTTCAGTTTGGCATTTCAGTCCAATATTTGGTAAGGTATCCCTTTATAATGCTCGGTTAAAAACACAACCCACTTTGAATGTTTTTGGCCTTCTGAAGAATTTGCTGACAAAAGCTACTGATCAATAGGTTGGTACCTTGACATTTTAATCACTCTTTGAGAGATAAGCCATTACCAAAGAATCAAGGAGAGGGTTGAATCACTTCATCTGGACACAACGTTTACTGACGGATACGTGTCACCACTCATGTAAATGACCTCTTCAGTCTCATCTGACTGCAGGTATCCCCACCCTTACAAACAATACAGTGGCATAACGACCCAAACCAACGCTCAGTTTCATATGCAAACTACCATGACCATTAACCAGAGTTTCAATGGCCATGTGTACTTTTAACAGAGGATTGGGGACTGTTTGCAATCACAAGTCGTTATGGGGACACCTGCAGTCAGGTTAGACTGAAGAGGTCCCTGATATGAGTGATGAAAAGCATCTGACAACAGACGCTGTGTCCAGATGAACTGAGTCAGCCTCCTATGGTTTTCTTATCTGGGTTATTGAGCATGCATCAGGACATTACCAAAGTACATCTCTGAACCTCCAGGTGGCAGCCCAGCTACTTCCTTACGTCTGACTGGGAACATCTCACACCGGTCAGCAGCCACATATCTGCTGAGCAGATCTCCATGAGTCGCTGCTCTTATAAGAGTGAAGACCTTCTACTGATATAGTACAGCTTACTTTCGGTTTAAAGTTACTGTTATAGCACACCCCCTTCACATCTTAGTATGATCTGTACACTAATGTCCGCTGTACCAGCTGCACACTATGTATGACGATTGTTGTGTCGTAGTGTTGTTATTCTATGTCAAGTACACCGAGAAAGCCACGGAACCGGAGTCAACTTCCATGTAGTGCAAACCTACAAGGCCAATAAACAGGATTCTGATTCTGGTTCTGGTTCTGATTTTGCTTCTCTCACGACCGTGACACCCATGGTGGATGCTGACATTGTTGTTTTTGGAAACCCTTGTTATTGTTTTCTTCGTTTAATTTGTTTTTTTCCTTCTTTTATTGTTTTTATTTTTTATTGCTTTTATTGTTTTTTTCCTTTTATTGGGTCATTCTGAGATAGATATTGAGAATGGCATGCTCTGATGTGTGAAAAAACTTTATTATTTAGGTTTTTTAATTGAGCGTTAGAGAGGGGCAGGACATTGTAAGTAGCAACTTCCTCCTGCTCCTTTTCGAACAGCTAATATTTGTTGGATTCTCTACTGAGAACTCTTTTTGTTGAAATCTTTTGGTTTTATTTTTATCGTTTGTTATTGTTGTTTTTTTGTTGTATTTATGCTCGGTCTTTTTTTTTTAATTTTATTTTGCACAAAGACACGAGACGTCTGATTTGATTTGATTCCGATTCTGGTGTCCCACATAGGGGCCTTTGGTCAGAGAGGGGTGGGTGTTGCATGTTTGCCCCTGCCCCTCATTCCTCGCTACCTACCCAGCCCTCCTCCACCCTGTACACTTGGCCAAACACACAGCTGTTACCAATCAGCGACCAAATCTAGCCCAGCTGCTTGTTACCTCCCGCTCTGCTGCTGGAGGTTAATGGAGGGGTCCGGGGCCCATGATGAAAAGATAGGCCCTGTGCTGAGGCCTGCATTAAGGTTCACTTCAAACCCGGAGCAGGCCACCGCACCGGAAAGGCCTGCTGGGTAATGGGGGAACGTCCCGGTGGTACATCTGTGCTTCGTTCCGCAGGCAGAGGAACGCTAAAAAAGAAATAAATGCCAGAAAATGTCCCTTTAAAAACTGACAACTTGAAAAGGGACTAAAGCTGACCTCACGGTAACAATTTAAAGTCTAACGTTAAAATGTTCAAGCACTTATAAAATGGGCAAAGTGCTGTGCAAATACATATACACATTTATTTTTCCTCATTTGAACACACTTATAACACACCTACGGTGAACATTAAGTGTGCCATTAAGTGTCCGGGGCATCCGGGTAATGTGCTCCCTTGCCTACCAACACGGGGCTCGGCGGTTCGACTCCCCGTGTTACCTCCGGCTTGGTGGGGCGTCCCTACAGACACAATTGGCCGTGTCTAAGGGTGGGACCCGGATGTGGGTATGCCCTAGACTAGAGCCTCCTCTGGTTGGCCGGGGCGTCCGAACTGGGGGGAATAGCATGACCCTCCCACGCGCTACCTCCCCCTGGCGAAACTCCTCACTGTCAGGTGACAAGAAGCGGCAGGCGACTCCACATGTATGGGAGGAGGCATGTGGTAGTCTGCAGCCCTCCCCGGATCAGCACGGGCGGGTGGAGCAGTGACCGGGACGGCTCAGAAGAGTGGGGTAATTGGCCGGGTGCCATTTGGGTGAAAAAGGGGTGGGGGTGGGGGTGGGGGGGGGATCAAGTCCTGAAATCAAGGCGATGTTACTTGAATGTTGTGATGCTCTACGTTCTGTTTCCTATTAGCAGCTATTATTTAGCTGCTGGCAACAAAAGTGCCTGTTTGAAATACAAGACAAGAATAATACATGTCCTACCGGCGGCGCCTTCATAGTCGATTCAACACGGGCAGAATTTTCACACCATTTTATTTATTTATTTATTTTCTCCATGAAATCCAAGCTGGTCTCTCATCATAATATTCAATAGGGTCAGACTGCCAAGAAACAAGAACAGTCAATATGCCATCTGGTAAACCGCGGTGCTCGGTTCACATCAGCTCTGTGCCGTCTCAGGGCTCTCGGAGACGGCATCAATAAGCTGCACAGACCAGAGGGCAAACGCTCAGCCATACCACGGAGCGGCTGCAGGAAAACACACACACACACAAAAAAAAACCCACAACAAAAACACATATACAGTGTGCAGACAACCATGAATATTCATCCGTTGTCGTCTTCGTGTTGTTGTCAGAAGGCCGTGAGTGCCACTCGGGGAAACCCCCCCATGAAATATTCTCTTGAAACAGGAGCGGCATCTTCACATTTGGAAATCCGGGCTAAATCTGAAATGCTGGGGAGATGGCGCTTGCTCGTGCGTGAAAAGGCGGATTCGCAGGCATGCTTGGATATGCTCCAGCACTCAGATATCCAAACTGGGTGTGTCTGTCTCCCCGTCTACAATAGCCGGCCACCATGCTGAGCGCCTCTGTTCTTCTGCCGGGCTTGCAGGGATTTAAACATGACCCATAATTGGCTGCGAAAGGGCCCAGGGACTCGGCCTCCTTTAACCAGTTCCTGGTGATTGAACAGCAGGGAAGGGGTGCGAGGGAAGGCGAAGTCTCTTCGCTTCACAAGCGTGTAATGGCAGCCAAAACCTGCAGCGCCGCACGCGCGCCTGATTTACATGCAATACTTCTAATTGCCTTCTTTTGAGTCCTATTACTGGAGTTTTGTACCTGCCTGTGTTACGGACCCCCTTAAATTCTTTGCAGGATTTGAAATTCATACGCCGTCTCAATTGTCAATCATCCTGACAGCTCGAGAGGGCGACTGCAGCTGATAGAGAAGAGGGGAAACTATAAACACCACTTACATTAGAATTAACATTATAAAGGGGGATGAAAAACATTTATTAAAATTAGAATAAACGATAAATATTGATAATAATGATGATCATAATAATAATGATAATAATGATGATAATGATAATAATAACAAGAATTAAAAAATAAAAAAATATTTAATAAATACGGGAATGAAAGGACATTTCTAAAAGACTGTAAAAGGTCATTAAATGTTTGCAGAATTACACTTTGGATAGTGTATTTTTTTCTCCCTGTAACGTTTGTCTGGAAAACTTGTATCTTTGTTTTTCATAACCAATATAATATTATTTTATTTAACATAATAAAAGTTTAAAAAAAGCTTTGTCGACGCTTGTGGTATACACATCCTCCAAGACCTGATAGTGGCTTAAACCTTTTCTTTTCTTCTTTTTTTCCAGCACTTGCTTTGACAGAAGAAAAACAAATACAGATCAGAGGCCTGTTTACAAAGAGCAAACACCAACATGTGTGAATTCACACAGGTGCACACACATTAATGTGCACAGGCACACATGCATGGACTGCAAAATGCATGCAATGTTACACACACACACACACACACACACACACACACACACACACACACACACACTTATTCATACAAACAAGTGCACATGCACTCAAACACAACACATGCAAACACAAACATATCCACGTAGACGTACAGCAAACATGCTCCCTTTGTCCCAGAACCTTCATGGCTGCTCGGTTTACTGTCTACTCAGCTCCTCGGAGCTCCTTTGAAGCCCCTGCACTCATATTAAATCCCCTATGATGGTCTCAGCATGCTCTGATATGGAATACACACAACGCAGAGCTCCCAGTAAACGCCATAATATCCTCCACATGTCTCCTCAACATGCAAAAAAACTCTCAATAAAGGCAAGGCTGTTTCTTTCTGCCTCCCCTGTTCCAGGTCCCGGATGGATCTCGGGATGCACCCAGCTGAGATTCCGAATCCAAACCCCCCCCCCCCCGGTCTCTGTCCTGCAGAGATGCACCGCAGAAGATTGCGCGTGTAATAATCCTTATCGAGAGCCTTATCTGGCGCGGATTCACAAAGGAGAGTGGTATTCGGCCTCATCTAGTGCTGTTCTCTGGCCCCTGGCAGCTTTATCTCTGCCTCCCATCTGTGATGGCACACGGCACAGACCAAAAAAAAAACTGTAATTAACCACTCTAGAGGGCATTCTCCCCATTTCTTCATTAATTTCGCTCTTGACTCTGCTGATGAGTTAAAACTACGATGCACGTGTGTATTATCAGCAGAACAGAATTATATTCATAGTGTAGACTTGTTAACTTATAATGTGGCGATAGCGTTGTGGTGAGTTAGGGGGGCAGCGCGACCGGGCCGCCACAGCCGGGACGCGAACTCGGATTTCCCGCAGCGCGGGCGACGACGTTAACCAGTCGAACGAAGGGTCCGACCCGTTAGCAAAGGGCTACCGAGCCTGTTCATCCGTGATCGTTACAGTGTGTCCGCTAAGAAGGAAAAACGTCATTGGGCAGCTATGCTGCAGTCAGTACGTCACTGATATAACTGACCCAGGAGACATTTAACGACATGATTTCTGTTTCACCTCCGGCTTGGTCGGGCGTTCCGTGTCTGCGGTGGGAAACCGGGTGTTGGTATGTGTCCTGGTCGCTGCACTAGCGCCTCCTCTGGTTGGTCGAGGCGCCTGTTCGGGAGGGAGGGGGAACTGGGGGGGGAATAGTGTGATCCTCCCACGCGCCACGTTCCCCTGGTGAAACTCCTCACTGTCAGGTGAAAAGAAGTGGCTGGCGACTCCACATGTATGGGAGGAGGCATGTGGTAGTCTGCAGCCCTCCCCGGATCAGCAGAGGGGGTGGAGCAGCGACCGGGACGGCTCGGAAGAGTGGGGTAATTGGCCGGATACAATTGGGGGGGGGGTCAAGCAAAGAACAAAAAAGAGGAACATGATTTCTCTCTATTGAATAAATCCCGAGCTTGGAAATTCAATCCACTATATTTTACCCACCACGACTCTATCGTCACTGTTTGGGGTTTTGTGTCTCTTATTTAGAAGAGAGCTTTTCCGCCAAGATAAGTTGTGTTTCCAGGGTGCAGCAGTACCACGGCTGCTATCTGTGAAGGCAGAGGGGGGAAAGTTAGCGGCATGAAGGGCTCGGTGACATTGGAGGTGGTAGCACACGTTGAACGACACAGATGAAGGGAAAACGTGACGGAACGGCGCTTCCCCGAGGACTTCACATCAAAGCCTCACCAACAGGAAACGCAGCTAATCTCCCCAGTCTACCGCCCCCAGTGGGCCGCTCGGCTCGCCGCACAATGCAGCCCAACGGGCCAGGCACGCCTGGCCTATAGACGGAGAAACACGAACACACACACACACACACACACACACACACACACACACACCAGACTGCATGCCTGCAGACACACACACACACACACACAAACACACACAAACACACACACACAAACACACACACACATACACAAACACACACACACACACACACACACCAGTCTGCATGCCTGCAGACACACACACACACACACACACACACACACACACACACACCCACACACACACAGGATATGGTTACACCAAATGTTGCAGCAGCTATGAAGAACCTAAACAAGAGGAAAAGTATCTGTTCCATTCCTTTTTATAACACACACACACACACACACACACACACACACACACACACACACACACACACACACACACACACACACACACACACACACACTTAGCACGAGCAACCACAAGACGTGATGGATGTGCAGCGTTCTCACACGACGTGGCTCGCCCTGTTTTATCCTCCTCGCTTCAAGATGTTTGGTGCCGTTCTTCGGGGATTATCCTTCTTCCCTGACTATCGCCACAATGTTTACCGGCACAATCATCGTAATTACGCCGTATATGCGGCACATAAGCGCCTAATTTCCATATAATATAACCCCAAACCGAGCCCTAAACCTCGGCTTAGCGGGCGGAGCGCCTCCTCTGGGGGCGAGCCGTCATCAAGGTGAGACGAGCGGATGCTGAAAGACAAGCAACGGTTTTTGGTTTTTTTCTGTTTTGTTTTGTTTTTTCTGGATGTCGTAAATTTGGTTTTGAATTTAACACCTCAGGGTAAAGGAATCCAATCTAAATGACCCTAAAGCCCCCCCCCACGTCTATGGTGGGCTGTGATGCGGTCACCGTGGTAACGCCCTCCTCCCTCCCAGCCCTGCGGCTAAGGTTGAGACGCTCCTGTTTCAGGGCGGATCGCCTTACTGCACTTAAGCGCGGCAGCCATGTCAGGGAAACTGACACCAACGTTGTTTGCGTTGTACCTACAAGACAGCTTGCCCCCCCCCCCCAATCTCATAAAGAGGTGTGGGCGGGGGACAGGAGGGTGGACGGGGGACGTAACAGAAGGGTCGTCCACAGAAATATATCTATGGGCCACTGCAAGAGACTACCAAAGTGCCATTTTTTATCTAAATAATCACAGGCTTCAAACAAAAAAAAATATTTCTCAACTTGGGAATAGTTTATTATTGAGCATTTTCCCTTTTCGGGATTCTATGTTGAGAAACCTCCCGTGTGATTTAAAACTAAGTTGTGTTGCACTGCATCAAGCCACATTGTGTTACCCTGCAGAACAGTGATGCAACAAGGGACGCACATCCTCAGATAGGTGCAACACGCAGACCAGGATCCTGCCAGAGCAGTGACTTGGATTATCTGTTTCAAGTAGATAACAGCGTCACAATCATGACATCTCGAGACCTATGATGTCATGATCTCATCTGATTTAGGTGAAATCAATCAGTCACGGCTAAGAAACCTGGTTTTGTTTTTAGGCGCTTCCTTCTGAACCACCTTCTTGGGGTGATTGAGAAGTCAAACAATGCGCGGCAGATAGCAATCTTTTAATTATCATTCATCTAATCAAGAACATCCTCCGTACCCCGCTGTGACCGGAGGGAGGCCTCCGTTATAACTGCTGGGACCCGGGGCAAAAACAGAGCAGGGGTCTTTAGATATCTGCCACCCCCCTGGCCAAATGGGCCCCCGCTAGGTCTCGGATCCGCTACTTCTTAGCTTGGAAGTGCTCCGCTTCATCCCCCATCCCATGTGTCTGCCCCGAACTCCTATCGCTCCTGCCGCAGCCCCGCTCAGCGGGGGTCCTCAGCGGAGGCCCTCGCGGAGACCGTTGTGTTCTCCGGGGCTCCAATCTGGAGCCGAGGAACAACAGGAGTAGAATTAAAGCACCCTTTTGTTTTAGCGTCACCTCCCCACCCTGTGGCTCTGGTGTCTGGTTTCAACACCCTGGGCAACAGGACCGACGGCACATGATACGCCGCAGTGATGAGTACTGCATTTTTTACAATCTTCTGTTTCAGTACACAACATCATCCACTGTTCGACACCATCCGTCTCATTGTGCTCAATGTGTGCTGCTGTCAGTAGATGAATCTGTTTGGTTCCCCAATCCCTATGCACATATATATATATATATATATATATATATATATATATATATATATATATATATATATATATATATATATATATATATATATATATATATATATATATACACACACACACACATATATACACACACACATATATACACACACACATATATATATACATATACACACACACACATATACACATATGTGTGTGTGTGTGTGTTTATATAATTATACACACACATATACATACATACATACACACACATATATATATGTACATATATATATATATGTGTGTGTGTGTGTTATACAAATGAAATTATATATGTGTGTGTGTTATACAAATGATATTATATATATATATACATACATACATATATATATGTGTGTTATATAAATAATATTATATATAAGTAAATCAGTAAATAAATAGATTATATGTGTATTAGTGGAAAAGTATATAGCATTATACACACACACACACACACACATATTTATATATAGTATTGTATTGTGTGTGTTTATATATATAAATACAAATTCAGGATCCTCTTGAGGTACATTTACATCTCAGTATATCTAAAAACACGTTCTTTCAAGTATCACTTTTAGTATTTTTTATATGTGGGATACTGAAAAATGTGTAATTGATTTTTTTGTCATTTTTATTTATTCATTCCACCTTTGAGTAAACAAAGGTTTGTTTTTTATTTACTTTGTTTTGGATTATATGTACATATGCATATCGGTTTTATTGATAATAAAACTGATATGTGTGCGTGTGTGTGTGTGTGCGTGTGTGTGTGTGTGTGTGTGTGTTTTCTACACATGTTCAGCTTTAGAGGACAGTGTCTGTAAGGTGAATAATGTACTTTGTTTATGCATGTGTTTGCATTTATATTGAGTGTGTATGTTTTTGTTCTTCTTCAGCAGAAGCAGCGTATTAAGGGAACAGAAAGGTCACTCCCCGAGAAAGACGCATTACCATGCTCTTACACATGAATGGACACACATCTGGTCCTTCCTGTTATGGCTGCGCACACATACATGTCCACACACGCGCACACAAACCAGGGGAGGGGAACAATCAATTCACTTAATGTCATGATTCCTTTTTTTTTTTTTACGATTTTTAATCTTTTTTTTTTATTCCTGTATTTGGGAGTCGGGAAAGGACAGTTTCCAAGTTCAGTTTCATATGTGAAAAATGTTGAATTAAAGGCTCACATGTGTACTATGTGCAGTTTTTAGGGAATCTAACATTTTATTTAATTTATCATTTTGTTATGGCACTAGCTAGAGGAGCAGGGACAGCTAGATGTAGCACTGTGAAATTATTTTATTTACCACTTCTCTATGCAGAGTAGCAACGATGCTGTTGAAATGAAACAGGAAAAGCTGACTGACGTGTGATGTGCGTTGTTGCTGGACATGTGACTCAGGATATGCAGTCTCCAGGAGTGCATGATTCAACCCTTTCCACTGGTCTGGTGTTAAAAAGCAACCACAAATCGCGATAACTCATGATATTGAATCACAATACATGTAGAATCACAATATTTAAGAATCGCAATACAGCGGGTGTCCAGGTAGTGTAGTGGTCTATTCCATTGCCTACCAACACGGGGATTGCTGGTTCGAATCCCAGTGTTGCCCCTGGCTTGGCTGGGCGTCCCTACAGACACAATTGGCTGTGCCTGCGGGTGGGAAGCTGGATGTGGGTATGTGTCCTGGTCCCTGCACTAGCGCCTCCTCTGGTCGGTCAGGGAACCTGTTCGGGGGGAGGTGGAACTGGGGGAGTAGTGTGATCCTCCACGCGCTACGTCCCCCTGTCAGGTGAAAAGAAGCGGCGGGCGACTCCACATGTATCGGAGGAGGCATGTGGTGGTCTGCAGCCCTCTCCGGATCAGCAGAGGGGGTGGAGCAGAGACCGGGACGGCTTGGAGAAGTTGGGTAATTGGCCGAGGTACAACTGGGGAGAAAAAGAGGAAATAAACCCCCCTCCCCAAAAACAAAAGAATCGCAATAAATGTCGAATCAGCACTCAAGTATTGTGATAGCATCAAATCGGGAGATAAGCATATTGTCTCAGCCCCAGTGCTGTAGTCGAGTCACTAAACCTCGAGTCCGAGTCAAGTCCGAGTCAAGTCTCCATTAGCTGAGTCCGAGTCTGAGTCTGAGTCATCCAGGTTGAGTCTGAGTGGAGTTCCAAGATGGGCTCCAGTGCTCCACTCTGGCACCATAAAAAAAGCTAACTTACAAATAAAAAAGGTCTACATGAAACAAAAATGACACAGCTGTCACCATTTAGAAGGGAGTTCATTAACTTTGTGACACAATAGCCAAATGGGCACTCACAAGCATGTGCACACACACCAGTGTTGTTTTCGAGTCACTAAACCTCGAGTCCGAGTCGAGTCTCAAGCCCCCAGTGTTCGAGTCCGAGTCCAAGTCATCAGTGCTCAAGTCCAAGTCGAGTCACGAGTCCTGAAAATCAGGACTCGAGTCGGACTCGAGTCCGAGTCCTGGACTCGAGTAGTACAACACTGCCCAGCCCTAACACAAGAACTCATAGGTTGCTTCCTTTTGTTTCCCTTTTCTTCCTCCCTCTCTATGACCTCGAGAGAGTGAAACATAAATCGACTATTCTTTGATTGATCGGACCCTATGCTGACAACTTACTTCCATGCTGTCTGCTTACGCGGCAAGAATGAAGAGCAGTAATGGCTTGGACCTTATGCAAGAATACACGTAATGTCTACCGCCACGTGTCCGCCTCACTTTTTCTCTCTCCCCCACTTTCTGGCCCTCTGCGTTAATTTGTCGCCTCTTGTCTGTAGCTGGACGGATCAGATGGCCGATATGTTAATGGGAGCTGTGCTGAGTAATGGGGCAGGATGGGAGTCTGACATAGTGACCCCGCTCTTCAGTGCCGCTTACCAGCAGCAGACCTGCAGGACGGTCTCTGGGAATTGTCCTGCCTGCTTATCAGGCCCGCTTTGATGGGCCCGAGTGTAGGGTTACGAGAGAACACGATCCCTGCGCTATCGGGCTTCATGCGACTCTCGTCTGTGACGTTTTGTCTGATCACTTCACACAGATAAGGGCACACCGGGTTTCTGTCTAACACATCCCCCCCCCCCAACACCGAGATGCAAACACATCTCAGTGTCTGTTTTCTTTTAATTATCAGAAAAAGAACTTTTAAGCACCTACTTCATCCATAGAAAACGACTTCCACGGAGGACTACTGTGGGTTGTTGTTTTGCAAGAATGAGGCTACTTTACACGCAATGTCATACGAGAGGAATGGGAGTTGTATTTGAGCCTTCATTAGATGTCCCAAGCTGTGTTTACAGTAGCTTTCTCGCTGCGGCTGCATTACCACAAGCCAGTGCCGCTCCCCCCCCCTCCCCCCCGTTAAGCCTTCATAAATCATTGTTAACAGACAAACCTGACATCCTGCCCATACATCACCAACGCAGGCCTTCACCCCTCCGTAACTGAAACACTGGATGTACCAACACCCCTGACTGTGTCAGGTCGGCTAAAAACATTACTGAAACGTACACCCTAACACAGAACAACAGGCTTGACTTCCACAAAGAGGAGATGAAAGCCACTCGGGGAAAGTGGAGAGCTGCAACGTCTCCCCACATCATGTTAAGCTTGCTCTTGTCATCCGCCAGGAATTCAGGTTTTTGTGTGTGACCCTGCCAGACTGAGTAGACTACAATCACAGTGAGTCAGACAGCTTTAGAGCCATTAGCAAAATGGTAGCAGTATCAGAAGAGTATAGGAAATGGGAGGTACTTGATAATTGTATGATAAAAAAAAAGGTGTTACCTCAGCAAAAGGGCTGGATAATACAATCTCTGATATTCATGAATGTCGCGCGTTTACTACACAATCATTATAGACTCGGAGGAACTTGGCACAGGTTACATTGCCAGACAGGTTTTTGGAAATGTGTGTAGTTAAGGACAAAAACTATTTATACCTATACCTAAAATGTTGAGCAGAAATCCTCTGGCTGACGCAATCATCTTCGCTGCTGCCATGCAAAAACCCAAGGTTTTGTCGAACTGTCACCTCACCTAAAGCAAAGGGTGCTCATCCTTTCACCATATTTGATGTTGCACTTAGTTTCACACGCCTCGGTTTGGTACAAATGATGATGTGAGTTTGACTGGATCAATCTTAAATGGGTATGAGAGCACTTTTGCTGAAGGCATCTAAAAGGGGTTTCTCCAAAGTCCAATGGTATCATTGGTCATTGTCCACCACTGGGCCATCGCGATAATCCAGAGACAGATAAATCTCTTTATTGATTGCATACTAGCTGCTTTTAAACCATCAATAGCTTTTAAAGCACCACTTAAGATGAGTAACACATGTCTCCAGTTCTGTCTGCCTCGGTGCCCTGGTCATGATAGCATGCTGTCACACACTGATATCATAGCGCACAACGGTTGCTAAGCAGAAGATTGTCAGAAGCCAAATGCTTTAAGGCATTCGATGAACACGAGAAGGATCATGTTATGATTCAAAAATTCAAAAATGAAGACATAAAAAAAAACCTTTTAAAGGAAGCTAGAATCAGACACCCCACTAGGGCCTCTCTTGGCCAAGAGCCTTAAAACGGTCTTTACCTATAACGTCCTTATGTAAATGTTTACAAAATAGGCTGTGACTGTTGTCATTAATAGATAAGGGGAACATCTTACAAGGTCTCCCAAGCCTAAGCCTATAATTGCTGCATACCTCAATACTGACCCCTCCCTCTCCAAGTGTCCACAGCAGTGCATTGAGCACTGCTGTGGACTGCTCACGAAATGCAAGAACGCACCACTGCTCCCAGCAATTGGGATATTGTATGTAAGCAGGTTTACATACAATATCCCGATTGCTGGGAGGAGACACTTTACTGTAATATGTTGATAGTGAATACAATTTGAATTAAACTGTCATCTACATGGATTGTGCAATAATACTGTGGTGAGCCGGTGTGGAAGAATGAGTTGTGAGGCAGAGATCTGAGTGGTCTTTTATTTACACACCGGCCAGAACAGACCAGATTTGACTACAACATAACGACAACCCCCCCCCCGACCCCCCACCCCCCCAGTGTCCCAACTGGCAACATCAATCTAAGTCACGGTCCCCAGTAACAGTCCTCTACCCAGTCCGAATCAAACCCCCAGATAAACAACACAATAACCAAGACTTGAACACAACATTTAAACACGTAAATCAACAATTTCAACTCTACACCAAAAGTCTCATGGGTCCTTGCACTACCCCAGTGTGGAGCCATCAACAGTCAGACTGCCTGCCTCCTTTGGTCACTACATAGCCCCCGCCTGAGGGGTCAGTCGTCCCCGATGACCCCATAACCCAATACATAGTCCCTGAAAAGTCCAGGCTGTCACTGCTGGAGAACAAACTGCCCAAACCTCCGTGTGCCATAGGCCCTCTTCTGCTGTACTCCGGAGCCTGCCTGGGCCCGGTGGTTGCAGGAATCACAGTAGTATAGGCGTAGCTCCATGTCTCGCTGACAACCAGGCCAGTAGAACCACCCCGGAGGTGGTGGAGGATTCTTGGCATTCCCGTAGTGCCCTGCCCCCACCAAGTCATGGACTATTTGGAGAACCTGGGGACAGAGCACACGGGGCACCAATAGCTGCAAGAGGTCACTCCCTGATCTGGGAGCTTGCCACCTCTGGTGCACCAACCCATCGTGGAGCTCAAAGTTGCCCCACTGCGAGTGGCAAGCCTTTACCTTGGGCCACAGCGCTGGCACCTTTGCCCATTTGGGACACTATCCTGTCTCCAGCCAGCCCCTCACCAGCACCAGGGTCATGTCTGCCTCCTCCTGCTGCCTCAGTTACTGTGTGGTTAATGGGAACAACCTCTCCTTGTTGCTGACAGTCTGGATGGCTGCCACCATCGGCATCATCTGGCACCACTCCTCCCGCCACTGGCAGCAGCGGCACTCCACTGCTGCACATGGGCTCTGAGCTTGCTGAGCAGTGACTGCTTGGTGACTGGCTTGCCAGTCCCTTAGCCAGCTCCCCCTCCGGCCGAACTGGAGCACCACGGTCTTTGTGCTGAGGATGATGGTTGCCCCGGCATGTTACCACTGGCTCCCCAGCAGGTCAGCAGGTCCAGGCCGATGATGTATGGGTCCTGGATGTTGGCGAGCTAGAACTCGTGTGTCAACTCCTGATCTCCAGCCTGGACTCGTAGTGACCTCTTCCCTCCCATGCCAGCCTTCTCCCCTGTCACCATCATTAGCTGGGTGTTGGTTGTTGACCACGCCACTGAGAGTGGGCTGGTGGTGCCTGGGAGGATGCCAGGTTACAGCAGGGAAATGGTGGACCCCGTGTCTGCCAGGGCCCAGCAGGATTGACTGTCAAGTTGGCAGTCCAAATACAGTCCTTGGGTGTGACCTATGCAGCCAACCAGCATGCATTGGCCTTGAAGGGGGGCTGGCGACTGAAGTGGCGGTCCCCTCACTTGGCCACTATGCCATCATTTTCCCGATGGCCGGTCGACTCTGGTTTTTGGCGCCATTGCTGGGCAGTTGCGGGCTATGTGTCCAGGCTTGTCAAACCAGTAACAGCGGTCAGTCGGCTGGGGTGGACATTGCCTGGATGTTGGAGGCCATCGCTGAGACTGTTGTAGTGGAAGCCAAACTTGGTAGACCTCTTGTACCTCTTCCTCATCGTCGGCCAACCTGATGTGCAGTTGGAGAGCGGGGGCCTTCTGCTGGGTAAGCCGCGTGGAGAGTATTGCCTTGGTCTGTTCAGCTTCACAGAGAGCCTCGCTGAGGGACTGGGGCATGGCGGGGTGAACATGCTGGTGCAACCTCTCCGGCGCGAGCTCATGCAGAAAAGCGTGGAAGGCCAGCTCCTCCTGAGTGGCTGCGTTGAACTGCGGGTAACCGTGTTGGGCGTGTGACTGCACATCTGCGGCGAAGCTTTATGCGACTGTCTAAATCAACTGTTCTCTCAAGAAGCATTAGCCAGGCCTAATTTTTATTTCACAATGGAAATTCCATCTGAGACAAGTGTGTATTTTTACTAATGAAGGCTACATAACAGATAGAGCCTAAACTTTCATAGTTTTGCGTCATGGTGTAAAGTGTTTCCTATCTAGTTATGTGTCGACAAGAAAGCTCATAATATCTTGATGCATGCTCAATAATCCAGGTAGCTCTGATCATCCACTGGAACACAAACTAGGAATCATCAGGATGCTGTGCCACTGAGCTGACAACGTCCCCACCGACACAGCGGCCGGGGAAGGGGAGAAATCCTACATTGAACAGGCCCTGGTTAAGTGTGGTTATCCTAGCTGGGCATTTCTCAAAGCCAGGAAGATGTCCAAACAGGGCACCAGCCAATCGGAGAGAGAAGGACAACCGCTGCCTAAGTGTAAACCAGTGGTGATTCTGTATGTGGCAGGAGTGTCAGAAAAGCTGAGACATATATTTTCAAAACACTGCATCTCAGTTACTTTCAAACCCCAAAACACGATGCACCAGAAGTTGGTCCACCCCAAGGATTGGGTCCCCCAGCACAAACAGAGCAATATAGTGTATGCTGTTAAGTGCCAGGAGGATTGCCATGACATATATTAGGGAAACGAAACATACACTGGCCAAGAGGATGGCACAACACAGAAGAGCAACCACGTCAGGCCAGGACTGCACAGTCTACACCCATCTACAGGGCAGTGACCACTCTTTCAGGGATGAGGATGTGCACATCCTTGATAGGGAGGAACGCTGATTTGAACGAGGAGTCAAAGACTCCATTGATGTTAAGAGGGAACGACCATCCCTGAACTGGGGGCTAAGTGTACATCTGTCGCCATCTTACAATGCTGTGATCACAACTGTTTCCCAATCCTCTGTGAATAGCACACATGTCCATCGAAACTCTAGATAATGGGCACACCCATATTTGATCATGAAACTGGTCGTTGGTTTTGGTCGTTATCCATCTGTCGCCATCTTACAATGCTGTGATTGCAACAATCCTTAATCCTCTGTGAATAGTACACATGATCAATGGTCACACCCATACCTGCACATGAAACTGATAATCGGTTTCTGCCGTTAGGCACTGTATTTTACTGTATTGTTTATAAGGGTGGGGATATCTGCAGTGTCTTTAGACTGAAGATGTCACTTAGTTGAGTGATGAAACGTTTCTGTCAATAAATGTTGTGTCCAGATGAACTGAGTGAACCTCCTTTGAAAGCTGATGATGGTTTGAAGTGAGCTCCTAGAGTCATGTCGCTTGTTTGATGACGCTCATTTGTGTTAAGCTTAAAAAACGTGAATGATTTTAAATGAAAAATGGCTTCAAATATAGTTTTTTTTCTTTATTATGCCCATGACAAAGGGTTTACATTATAGTTAATCTTTAGATGAGGTTTTAAACTAGGCTTTAACTGGGCACACGTTGATTTATGCAATCATTAAAATGTGTTTTTGTATGGTTATATGTGGCACCCAAAACTTAGGATCCTGGTGTACTGCGAGGCTGCCATGGATGAAGATCTTTGACGGGTATCTTATCCTAGTTATGCCAAGGTTTACAAACATACCATGAAGGCCACTGTTCTCTCATGGCCTAACCACCATCCAACTTATGAACTAAGTTCATAAGGCCAGCGCTTCTGCTTCTACTTCTGTTCATGCACGTGTATGTGTGTGTGTGTGTGTGTGTGTGTGTGTGTGTGTGTGTGTGTGTGTGTGTGTGTGTGTGTGAGTGTGTATGTGTGTGTGTGTGTGTGTGTGTGTGTGTGTGTGTGTGTGTGTGTGTGTGTGTGTGTGTGTCTGTAAGTGTGTCACAGAGAAAAATAATGCCATGTGCTGTGGCAAAATTTGCTTTTTAAAATTGTATACAGCCAATAAAAATGATTAAGAAAGGGTTTTTTTTTCTTCCCTAAATATCAGCACTGAATGAGGAAGGAAGTAATGGTTATGGGAACAGTAACAGCTGCATAAGAGAGCAAGCTGAGTTCTTCTGCAGCACAAAATAAATAGTAGGCCTTAAAAGTCACCTTAGGTATTGGTAATGGCAGATGTTGCGTCTGTGACACCGGCGAGGAACTTCTCTCCGTCGTTGAGAATAAAATACAACATATCAAAGAGATTGATATTCAAACTGCTTATAAAACCATACAAGGGTCTTCATTATACTGAGTTTTTTTATCATGCCATTTTTCTATTAAACAGCAGCCGAGCGAGAATGGTCGTTTTAAGTATGTCTTGAAATTTCCTCAACAAATGGGAGTGTTAATCAATTTTACTACAAGATAACTCGTTATCTTTATCACAAATACTAATTTTTCTTGCTACAGCTTACAGAATATATAGTCAGGTGGAAAATTAATACAATATCTTAAGCTAGTGGGAGAAAAAAAATAAAGATAAATACAGCAGTCCCACTTAAACTTACCAGCGAATGTTTGCATTTCTGTAACCACGCTAATAGATTGTAAAAAAAAATTCAAGTGTTGTTTTCCATTTATTATAATTATTATAATTATAATTATTTAGTTATATTATTATTATTTATTTTTACTGACATGTTAATTGTGATTTTCCTCAAAGAAATAAAGAATCCGAGGCTTGTTTTTGTCATCCCAGTTTGAGTGTGCAGACACTGTGTCCACACTCCTCAGACCGCCCTTGACACACTTTCTCAAGGTGGGCAAGCTGACCCCATCAGCCGGTGCCGGGCAAATCCCAGAGGGAGCCGCAACACGCCACACCTCTGCAACATCTATCTCCCAGCCCCAGGTGCCTCCGCACGGCCTCCCTATAAGGCCACGGGCTTTCCCTTTGACAATTCCCTCTCAAGGAGTGATTAATGCCTATTTACTTCAGAAGGCCGAGCCATTTCCCAGGAAGGGGAGTGGGGGACTGTTCAGGAAAAGAGAGACAAGGAGAAGGAGGGGTTCAAACAGATGTATAAATGGGGGAGAGGGAGGTGGTCTTCACCAATGGAGTTCGGCCTGTGAGCGAGGGTGAAGCACAGATTAACAGAAGCAAAGAGGGTTGAATGAGTTTACCCGGGCACAATGTTTATGAGACAGAAACGTCTCATAATTTGGGAATGCTTGCAATCACAGAATCCTCTGTGAATAGTACACATGGCCAATGAAACACCAGTTAATAGTCACACCCATATTTGCATATGAAAGTGGTCATTGGCTTCAGTCGTTATGCCACTATATTGTTTATAAGGGTGGGGATACCTGCAGTCAGTTTAGACTGAAGAGGTCACTTTGCTGAGTGATGGAATGTATCTGTCAATCAATGTATGCAGATGAACTGATTCAACCTTGTTTTACCTGGATTATTGAGCATGCATCCAAACACAGATTAACGGAGGCCGTTAGGCTGTTGGAAAAGACCATACAGAAACCTATGTGGCTCTGAGCCATAGCATGCAGAACAAATAGATCAAATATCTTCTATATTGCTCATATTCAGTGCTTATTGAGCAGTGAACCATAGTGGAAGTGCAATGTGAATACCCTACTACTCAAGTACTACTCCAGTACTACTCCAGTACTACTCCAGGACTACTCCAGTTTCATTGAACTACAACGGGAACAGTCAACCATTGCATGTTTGTCTGCTCTGTATTCTCAGACTCAACGAGCTCGACATTTCCAGTTTTGATTTGAATCACAGTGGTGCCATTAACCACTAATATAATTTCACTAATAGCTTGGTCTATGTTTGTTTGCTTGGAAGTATTAACATTCAGAAGCATTGTCAAAGTGAAGCACAGTTGATACAAGGACACCCCAATGATTTAAATGTAAATTGCGCTGAATGCCTTATGGGTTTGTCAGTGTGGAACAAAATAAACCTGTGTTTTCATTTAACAGAACGTGTAAAGTCATATACTGAGTTCTCAAACAGGTGTTTCCTTATAATAAGAACGATTAAGATTAGCCATCATTTGTTTGTTTCAAATTTAATAACTTGATTTAGCTTTCTTTTTCTATTTTTGAAGGTAATGGCAAGGATGCTTTCAAAATATATCTAAAAACTATACCAACGTCGAGTCTGCCAGATGTTACTATCATCCCAATGAAGGCACGTTCAAGGTAATCTGTTGCTTCAATGTGTAATCTGCACAGGATTGTTCTAACCATAGTCCTGTTATTACTTGGCATATTCAGGGACAACAACAGGAAGTGAACTTTGAACACCTTAATTCCACATGAAGGACGGCGGGAAATGAACGGAGCAAAATCGGAAATGATCGATATGTTCATTGATTCTACATATTTATGAATATGATGAATGAAGATTGATTAATGCTATTATAAATAATGATGAAATTAATTATTTTTTCCCATAAGGATTTTATTTATAATCAATAACTGTCAGTCTTTTATGTCAGAGCTTGCAGCCAATTTCCTGGAGGTGTTGTCAGATGAGTCTGACTCAAATCTGATCCAGACTGGCTTGCCTGCTTCCTGAGACAGTGGAGGATGTTTAAGGGCAATTTCCATTTCCGCTTTCTCACCGAAAACTCTCTTTTCTATCACAGCATCAATCAATCCCTTGCAAAACTCTGGATCAGACATAGGACAAATTACAAAAGACAGAATGTCCCTCTTGCTGAGCCGAATAGCGTGTTTTATGGAGATCATATTGTTTTATGATAAACATCTACCTTAAAGAAGAAAGATTTAAATAAATTGCAAAACTGAGTAAAAGTGGAGGAAAATATGTCACATTTTGAAAGTGGGACAGCACTGTGGCGCAGTGGTTAGGGCAGTCACCTCACAGCAAGAAGGTCCTGGGTTCGAGCCCGGGCTAGCCCAATCTTAGGGGTCATCCCAGGCCGTCCTCTATGTGGAGTTTGCATGGTCTCCCCGTGTCTGTGTGGGTTTCCTCCGGGTGCTCCGGTTTCCTCCCACAGTTCAAAGACACGTAGGTCAGGTGAATCGGCCGTACTAAATTGTCCCTAGGTGTGAATGTGTGTGGGCCCTGTGATGGACTGGCTGCCTGTCCAGGGTGTCTCCCCACCTGCTGCCCAATGACTGCTGGGATAGGCTCCAGTGTGGATAATGGATGGACGGATGGATGGATGGACTTTGGAAGCGTTAATATGAAAAAGGAACAAATTCAGGGGATGGTTTTAGCATAACTCTTAATTTGATAGAAGCACTACAACAAGCGCAGCATGCAGGCAAGCCAAGACATATTTAAACAACTCACATTACTATATTGGCCATAATGTGCTTTTAGCAGCCAACCTGCATTATAGATTATGGATATTGTCTTAAGTACCACGGAACAATAAAAAAACAACAACAAAAAAAACACTGTTAAACCATTTAAACTCTTCATAGTATACTCTTAATATGAAGACACAATTACAATTCCAGTTGATCACTTTATTAATTGTATCGCCAGCCTTGATATTGTGTGGTGGTGGAGCTGTGGCGGTAAGACAAACTCCTGGTGGCAGCAGCGTCTTTGGCTTTGTGCATTTACAGGATGACTCATGGCCAATGATGGACCAGCAAATCGATATTTTGACTTTGGCCACTGTTTTGTGTCGTACAGGGTGAGCCATGGTAATGGAAGAAGACTGTAAATAAGTGGAAGGGCTCTTGACAAATGAATCCATTAACATTTGCCTGTGTCGCCTGGCGAGCAGATTTGCTGTTTTATGGAGCAGGAAAAAAGAGCTAGTAAATCTGAGGGCTCTACGCGGGCGAAGAGCTGAGAGCGGACCGGGGGAAGACATCTCCCATGATGCAGCACTTTATCTCCCCCCCAAATGGCATCTTTATCTGCCTAAATTAAGTTTTGATTCCTTGCCACATACGGCGCCGCAAATCACTTTTAATACTGATATCAAGAGCAGCAGTAAAGTGTGCCCGAAGCGATGGGAAGCAGCTTTATTGTGTGGCACATACTGTCTTCACCACCATGCACTGTCTCTGTGGCTCGCAGTTGTAAAAGAAAAAAAAATCATCCTCCAACTGCTGCTTTGTGTGCAAATCATATCATATGTCATTTGTCATCATTCACACGCTTCCTTGTCGCGCAGCTCTCCGTGCATGTGTGTTACTACACGCTGGATGAAGAAGACAGACATCCCAAAGGATGACTTAATCTCGGTAATTTCAAGTTGCATTTTCACTCGGTGACAGTAATTTGACCCTCTCATCTCTAAAAGGAAGGAAGACGCTGTCTGTCTCTGTGTGCTAAGTGAACAGCAAGCTTGAGGGCAGACGCCAAGTTCCAATGAATGTCACGTTGTACCGGAAAATTAGTGTAAGATAAAAACAGACACGTTAAATCATTAGAAAATAAACTCTCCCACAAAGGCCCTCCTCTGGGGCCTAATGGCCTCTGCCAGAGGACTGCGGTGAGCAATTACAACACAGCTTCCCCTAGACTTTACATCCTTTAACTATGTATTGTACCGGTCTATAGTGTAGACCTTCCTTCTATCCATACATCCTTCTATCTATCTGTTCATCTGTCCATCTTTCCGTCCGTCCATCTGTCTTTGTCTGTTTATCTATCTATCTATCTATCTATCTATCTATCTATCTATCTATCTATCTATCTATCTATCTATCTATCTATCTATCTATCTATCTATCTATCTATCTATCTATCTATCTATCTATCTATCTATCTATCTATCTATCTATCTATCTATCTGTCCTTCCTTCCATCAGTCCATCCTTCTATCTATCTGTCCGTCCGTCCATCTGTCTCTGTCTGTCAATCTATCTATCCAACTGTCCCTCCGTCCGTCCATCCATCTATCTATCTGTCCATCTGTCTGTTTGTCCATCTGTTCATCCGTCCGTCTATCCATCCATTTATCTATCTATCTATCTATCTATCTATCTATCTATCTATCTATCTATCTATCTATCTATCTATCTATCTATCTATCTATCTATCTATCTATCTATCTATCTATCTATCTATCTATCTATCTATCTATCTATCTATCTATCTATCTATCTATCTATCTATCTATCTGTCCTTCCTTCCATCCGTCAATCCTTCTATCTATCTATTCATCTGTCCATCTGTCTCTATCTATCTATCTATCTATCTATCTATCTATCTATCTATCTATCTATCTATCTATCTATCTATCTATCTATCTATCTATCTATCTATCTATCTATCTATCTATCTATCTATCTATCTATCTATCTATCTATCTATCTATCTATCTATCTATCTATCTATCTATCTATCTATCTGTCCTTCCTTCCATCCGTCAATCCTTCTATCTATCTAATCATCTGTCCATCTGTCTCTGTCTGTCTATCTATCTATCCAACTGTCCCTCCGTCCGTCCATCCATCTATCTATCTGTCTGTCTGTCCATCCGTCTATCTATCTATCTATCTATCTATCTATCTATCTATCTATCTATCTATCTATCTATCTATCTATCTATCTATCTATCTATCTATCTATCTATCTATCTATCTATCTATCTATCTATCTATCTATCTATCTATCTATCTATCTATCTATCTATCTATCTATCTATCTATCTATCTATCTATCTATCTATCTATCTGTCCTTCCTTCCATCCGTCAATCCTTCTATCTATCTATTCATCTGTCCATCTGTCTCTGTCTGTCTATCTATCTATCCAACTGTCCCTCCATCCGTCCATCCATCTATCTATCTGTCCATCTGTCTGTCTGTCCATCCGTCCATCCGTCCGTCTATCTATCTATCTATCTATCTATCTATCTATCTATCTATCTATCTATCTATCTATCTATCTATCTATCTATCTATCTATCTATCTATCTATCTATCTATCTATCTATCTATCTATCTATCTATCTATCTATCTATCTATCTATCTATCTATCTATCTATCTATCTATCTATCTATCTATCTATCTATCTATCCCTTTGTCCGTCCATCCTTCTATCTATCTGTCCATCTGTCCATCCGTCCATCCGTCCGTCTGTCCGTCTGTCTGTCTGTCTGCCTGTCTATCTGTCTATCTATCTATCTATCTATCTATCTATCTATCTATCTATCTATCTATCTATCTATCTATCTATCTATCTATCTATCTATCTATCTATCTATCTATCTATCTATCTATCTATCTATCTATCTATCTATCTATCTATCTATCTATCTATCTATCTATCTATCTATCTATCTATCTATCTATCTATCTGTCCTTCCTTCCATCCGTCAATCCTTCTATCTATCTATTCATCTGTCCATCTGTCTCTGTCTGTCTATCTATCTATCCAACTGTCCCTCCACCCGTCCATCCATCTATCTATCTGTCCATCTGTCTGTCTGTCCATCCGTCCATCCGTCCGTCTATCTATCTATCTATCTATCTATCTATCTATCTATCTATCTATCTATCTATCTATCTATCTATCTATCTATCTATCTATCTATCTATCTATCTATCTATCTATCTATCTATCTATCTATCTATCTATCTATCTATCTATCTATCTATCTATCTATCTATCTATCTATCTATCTATCTATCTATATCTATCTATCTATCTATCTATCTATCTATCTATCTATCTATCTATCTATCTATCTATCTATCTGTCCTTCCTTCCATCCGTCAATCCTTCTATCTATCTATTCATCTGTCCATCTGTCTCTGTCTGTCTATCTATCTATCCAACTGTCCCTCCGTCCGTCCATCCATCTATCTATCTGTCTGTCTATCTATCTATCTATCTATCTATCTATCTATCTATCTATCTATCTATCTATCTATCTATCTATCTATCTATCTATCTATCTATCTATCTATCTATCTATCTATCTATCTATCTATCTATCTATCTATCTATCTATCTATCTATCTATCTATCTATCTATCTATCTATCTATCTATCTATCTATCTATCTATCTATCTATCTATCTATCCAACTGTCCCTCCGTCCGTCCATCCATCTATCTATCTGTCTGTCTGTCTGTCTATCTATCTATCTATCTATCTATCTATCTATCTATCTATCTATCTATCTATCTATCTATCTATCTATCTATCTATCTATCTATCTATCTATCTATCTATCTATCTATCTATCTATCTATCTATCTATCTATCTATCTATCTATCTATCTATCTATCTATCTATCTATCTATCTATCTATCTATCTATCTATCCTTCTGCTCATCTATCTATCTATCTATCTATCTATCTATCTATCTATCTATCTATCTATCTATCTATCTATCTATCTATCTATCTATCTATCTATCTATCTATCTATCTATCTATCTATCTATCTATCTATCTATCTATCTATCTATCTATCTATCTATCTATCTATCTATCTATCTATCTATCTATCTATCTATCTGTCTGTCTGTCCATCTGTCCGTCCGTCCGTCCGTCCATCCATCCGTTCATCCTTCTATCTATCTGTCCATCTGTCTGTCTGTCCATCCGTCTGTCCGTCAATCCATCCATCCGTCTATCTATCTATCTATCTATCTATCTATCTATCTATCTATCTATCTATCTATCTATCTATCTATCTATCTATCTATCTATCTATCTATCTATCTATCTATCTATCTATCTATCTATCTATCTATCTATCTATCTATCTATCTATCTATCTATCTATCTATCTATCTATCTATCTATCTATCTATCTATCTATCTATCTATCTATCTATCTATCTATCTGTCTATCTGTCTATCTGTCTGTCTGTCTGTCTGTCTGTCTGTCTGTCTGTCTGTCTGTCTGTCTGTCTGTCTGTCTGTCTGTCTGTCTGTCTGTCTATCTATCTATCTATCTATCTATCTATTCTCTTCCTTTGATGGTGCTGCTGTTGATTTGGTAGCATGATAACAGCAGAAGCCACAGTGATGTGTTGATGGTGAAAATAGAAGCACGGAACAGATCTTCATTCAGTATATATTTTGAGACCTACTAAAAGAAAAAAAAAGAAAAAGGAAAAAAAAAGCAATTTCCAACATCTCGTAACTCAAATTGAAATGCCAATGAGAGATGGCAGTTGCCCGTTGATGTCCTGTACATCCACCAGAGGAGGAGGCCAGGCGATCAGAACGCCACAGGCGACTTCTCATATTAGATTTGTGTCTGGAACTTGTTGCTTTTCAGTTAGGTGACACAGAAATGTTACCAGGTGCATGTTTCAAACTGCTAGGAGCATATTGTCATAGGTTTGTTGGAAATCATGAATATGTATTTCCTCAACTCAGCATCAAGTAAACTAAAAATGTCCCAAGCCCCACTGCTAATGTGTGTGTGTGTGTGTGTGTGTGTGTGTGTGTGTGTGTGTGTGTGTGTGTGTGTGTGTGTGTGTGTGTGTGTGTGTGTGTGTATGTGTGTGTGTGTGTGTGTTGTCCTGTAGTTATTTTTAATCAAGTACTGTGACTTAGACTTAGCCTACTTTTATTGTCATTGCCTCATATGCATGACTCGTACATACAAGGGAACGAAATTATGTTTCACGAGGACCACAGTGCCGCGTAAAAACAATTAACACACAATAAATATTAAAAACACACAAAAATGCATTAAAAGTAAAAACTACTTCACAGACCTAAACACCACAGGCACACCTGAGTGAGAAAGACGGTCAAAAGGGCATTTTGTGGAAGGTCTAAGCCTGAGGAATGAAATATTGCATTGACATAATCTAATCAGTAATACCATAGAAATAAAACGTGTTATAACTATTAAAAAATAAATAAAAAATATTATCCAACAAAGATCCTTTAATTCTAATATAGGTTTTGTTATCTTTCAAGACTGTGTCATTACTCATGACTGTGCCATGATTACCACAAGGTAATGGTTCAGCACACCGTCACTACAGCAAGATTATTTAATAACCTTTCATAATTTATTTCATAAATTAAGAAAGTACACACGTACACAATTTCGGTTAAACAACTGTAACTCTACCCGGAAATGACTGCCTGAAAAACTGAAATCCTTTTGGGCCCCACCGCCGAAATGGTGCCTGTAGGCTGTAGGGCCACGGGCACCATTAACTTAATGATCTTCTCGTGCTGTGGGCTCAAGGCCTCCATCAATCACGCGCTCAATAAACAACATCCATTCCTCCACATCCGGGCCGGGTTTTGATGCAGCGCCGCCGCGCGCCGGCGTGTTTGGATTGGCTGAAGCAGAAAGGTAGCCCCCGAACGCGGATCCCGCGCCGCTCCAAGTCCGCTAGCGGAGCGCGAGCCGCCGTACACGCACCGGGGGGCTGCACTCCGCCCGCGAGAGCGAGAGGGGAAGGATAGGTAGAGAGGAAGCACCACGGAGGACTCGGGCGACTGGAGAGGCGTTCGGAGAGTGATTTTTTTTTTTTTACCGGGGCACTGAGCCCCTCAAGCGTAGAGAGACCTGCTCAATTTTAAAAAAGAAAAGAAAAGAAAAAGAAAAACAGGAAAGCAGATCGATCGCTGTGAACGCAATATCATTTCATCCGAGGGCAGTGCGCGCGGCTCTTATTCCATAAACTCTTAAGATTTCATTCATAAACAACGTGGATATCGCTCTTTTTTATTTTTATTTTATTTTTAGGTTTTCTTTCGCTGAGCGTCTTTGTCCTCTGGGTTTATTGGCGGGATCTCAGTCACAATCTACGGGACCGAAGATACGTTTAGTTTGCTGAACAAACACTTCCCAAAGACTCGGACTCGCCTCACCGCGGAGTTTGGGCTCCTCGTCATGGGGTCCGGACCACAAATTGCCGGAGAAGGAGGGAGCGTGCCAAAACCCGTACCTGTGATGCTGACCGTGGTCTGGCTTTTGGTTCTCCTCCGTGTGGACGTCGGAGCCGCTCAAGGTAAACTTGGCGAACGTGTTTACCTGCCGAAGTTGCCGACAACTCCGTGCTGTGAAAGGCGCTGACTCGAAGCCAGGGTGCCATCACTACGCGCCCCGCATGTCGGCCTGCGGGCCTGGCTGTGGTACTGGTCCGGCTGTTTTTGGGCAGCAGGAGGCTGAAGGCATCACTTCTGCCTGTTTCTTAGTAGAGAAAGCTCACGCGCGTCGCGGGCGAGGGCCGCGCCGTCGTCAGCCGGTGTGGCGCGAGCGTGGATCACCTCGCGGAGTCCATATCGCGCAGACGGCTGATCTGTGTTAATATTTACATTTACCGAAATCATTCACGCACGTGCATGGTGTCTCTCAAAGTGTCCCAAATGAAAGGAACACACGGGCAACGAAATTCAAGATAAATAAATGGTAATAATGAACGTCAGATTTTTTTTGGTGGGGGGGGGGGGTCGAGTGGCCTCGGCTATAGATAAGGTTGGAATGATAAGGTGGTGCCGTCTGCTACAGTATTTTGGTAAAGGAGCGGAAGGTAAAACTTTGACGCGCGCAACCTTTTGGTGGCTACCCAGCGCTCGCTCGCGCCGCCGCTCAGGGGAAACGGGTGCAGTTCACTGTGCGATGTCACGTTCGCTGCACCCGCCGGCTGCGGTTCGAAATGTGGGAGGGGGTTTTTAAACAGCTATTTGTCGGTGAAAGGAGAACTTCCCACTAGCTGGTCTGATCCGTATGATTCCGGATCGAATCCATCTATAATGTATAAACCCGCTATATCGTTTGTTCAGCCTCCGCCTTCTCACCCACTGACTTCCAACCTTTCACGGGCTTTTGGCCATGTAATGTCCCGAGACACTTGGGAAAGACCTGACGCGATTTGCTAAATCCACTTCCTCAGAGTTGAGTAGTCTGGTAAACAAGGTGGGTGGGTGGGTGGGTGGTGTTTTTGGTGGTGTGTGTATGTATGTATATGAGAGAGGAAAAGACAGGCTGTTCTCTATTGTCTTCGGTGGGGGGTAAAATGGGCCATAATGAACTCAGTGAAACAGGTGAATTGTTCCTTATAGAAGGCGCAGTATTCTGAGGAGAATCTGAGCAGACTGCACAAAAAGAAAGACACGTTTCCTGATTTGCCAAACAAGTTTGGCAGAAAGTAATGGCTTTGCCGCGAAGGCTCCGCAGCTTCAGAGCAGGGGGATGTGAAAGCGGAGGACTAGCACTACTATTTCATACGATCCGCACGGAGAAAGGGGGTCTGTCAGCAACCTAATCCAGTCTGCCCCAGCACCTCCATCCCACTTCTACATAGTTAATGAGCAATGAGTGAAGGAGAAAAAATGGCTCAGCTCCGATGTCTGAAGGGCAGTGCGAGATGACATAATACCCATTCCAGAACCCAGGAGACGTTTGTGTCATTGACTGCACGGGAACATGAACAAAGTCCTTTCTTGTCCATTAAGAAGTCAATACACCTAGAGAACATTGTTTGAGACTAATTAATGGGCCTGCCGTTTTGGGGCACTGATGAGCTACGCTCATTTGCAAATCACTGGAGAGTAAACGCTCTCTAAACCATATTGGATCAGCGGGCACCGCTTTCTTCCGCATGGTGTATGGAAAATAACCCCTTTTTAAACGTTTACTTTTGATTCTTTTTAAAAGAGTTTGCTTAACTGGGTGATGTGATTCACGTTAGTTTGTCCTTTCGTTGAAAAGGGTTTAATTTTCGGTGTCATTAAAAAGGGAAGAATGGGTTAGTATTTGGTCGAATAAGGCACTCCAGTAATATTGATGAAATATCGGGAAAATTCAGGAAGAGGTGATTATTTTTTTCAGAGACAAATGCAATTTTGTATCCCATTGGAATCATTTCTCATCTATTTAAATATACAAAAACAGAAGCTTTTAATATTAAATGATTTAAGATTGACCGTTTGTGTAGGGAGTGTATACCTCCACACTTACCCTATGCTTAACTGGCTATGGTACTTTTATAGCCACCGTTTGGAAACCTCTGCTCTTGACATGGTAATCCTCTGAATTTGATGGCCTGGAGAAAGGAGGGGGGGTAGGCGAGGGGAGTCGCCGTAGCTCCCAGGTTTGCGCTTAAAAGGACTCCCAACTGCGTAAGCACCAATTAAACATCAGTGTGCAGAGGTGAAGGAAGAGCGGGGTTTTAACCTGCTGAACTTCCATAAGGTGAAATGCGCGCGCTGGATGCTGGCGCGGCTGCTTGATTGGTAACACGTGGCCTGCCACACAAACAGACGAACGCCTTGTGCTGGAGCGGAGCGCATGGGCGTCAATTTGTTTAGAAAAGGGCTCGACGGGTTCGACGTGTTCACACCTTTTTTTCATATACTGCATCCCTTTAAAGATCGACTTTGAAAGGTGCCTCCGCTTTTCATGTGTGTTACGACAACATAACGTCAACCTGCTTATGTGGATGACATAATACATCATTATTCTAGTGTTTTGAAAGTCACTGCCATGTAAAACGATAAAAAGTTTATTGAAAGCCACATAACCGACATGTCTGTCAAGCACACCAACCATGGATGTTTTTCCAAATACTGAGTTAGACCTGTGGATATCTATACTCCAAGCCATCTTGCAGCCCATTAGAAACAAGTAATGTTGACATCAGTGCCGACATCAACACGGTTGTCACTGGTAGAATTGACATCCGTTGTCAGCCCCCAAGCCCTGTGATGGCCTGGCGGCCTGTCCAGGGTGTCTCGCCGGATGCCGCTCGATGACTGCTGGGATAGGCTCCAGCATCCCCACGACACTGAGAGCAGGATAAGCGGCTTGGATAATGGATAGATGGATGTCAGCCCCCAAACACGCTGACTTCAGACATTGATAGCCAAGTGCAATACAGTCCCTAGAATAGATGAAGGATATCCCAGAGGTGAATGCAAGCAAAGGACAACGTGAAGGTTTGGGCTACCGAAATGACCCGTGTAGTTACTTATCCTATCCCTGCTACATGCCAATATCAAAATCGGCTGGCCTGTTGCCTGTTTAGCTAACGTTAGCTATCTAGCACCAGCTACTTCCTGCTTCCAACTGCTTTCTGCAATGCGCAAGTTTTGCTAGGATAGCTAGCTAGCACTAAAATAGCCCAAGCAGTTGTGGGCACATGTTGAACTTAGCTAACAACAGCAAAGCTTATTAATAAACCAGTCTTACCTTCATATGGTCCACTAAAAATTCTCAATGTAGTACAGTGTTCTTTTGTGTCCATAGTTATTTTCATAGTAAGTTGCTGATTACTTTCCAAAAGCAATGTGGTTTCCAGTGGCAGACAAAAGTAAATGGCTGGCTAGTGTGTGTGTTGCAAGGGTCATCTCATCATATTTGACTAGCCAAGATCATAAGTACAATTCAACTAATCATGGCAAAATAAATATGTGAATGAAAAGTAAATAACAGCATATTTCATTATGACTACACTACTTTGCTTTAAGCACATTCATAAAACAAGTAACAGCCACGTATGACAACCGTCTTTCTGTCTTTTTTTCCCCCAAAACTGACGATCTACACTTGGTCATTCAGAGAATCTAATCGCCCCCTAATGTTACATAAAAAAATAAAAAAAAATAAAAAAGGGCACAGAAACTCTTCACAATGCATGGAGGGTTCCAACTGAAGTCCAGCAGCTTGAGACTGTATGATAAGTGAAAAGATGGGGGCCAATGGTGAGTGAGTGTCAGAGCCACTATCCAGGATGAAACAAGGAACATCCATGATTACATCAGAAAGAGGGCCCCTCAGCATGAACTGCTGAGTGAGTACCTCAGGCAGCAGAAGACAGATAGTACAGAGGAAGAAAAGAGGAGGTATCATGGAAGATCAAGCCCCTCCATGGGATGTACCATCGACAGATGGAAAACATAGCTGGTATCGAGAAATCCTACCAGTGGCTGGAAAAGCTGGACTGAATGGCAGCACAGAGGCTCTGATCATGGCAGCACAAGAACAGACACTCAAGACAAGATCGGTTGAGGTCTGCCACACCAGACAAGACCCAAGATGCAGATTGTGCAAAGATGCCCCTGAGACAGTCCAGCACTTAGTAGTAGGCTGTAAAATGCTAGTTGGGAAAGAATACACTGAAAGGCATAACCAAGTGGCTGGAATAATGTACAGGAACATCTGTGCTGAATAGAGGAATACAGACTAGAAGTCCCCAAGTCCAAATGGAAGACACCGCCAAAGGTGGTTGAGAATAGCAGCGCTAAGATCCTGTGGAACTTCAGGTTCCAGACTGACAAGCAGGTGCTGGCTAACCAACCAGACATTGTGGTGGTCGATAAGGAACCGAAGACAGTTGTAGTGATCGATGTAGCAATCCGAGTGATGGCAACATTGGGAAGAAAGAGCACGAGAAGCTAGGGAAATACCAAGGACTGAAGGTAGAACTAGATTGGCTGCGGAAGGTGAAATCCACAGTAGTCCCAGTGGTGATAGGAGCAATAGGGGCTGTGACCCCCAAACTGGGAGAGTGGCTCCAACAGATTCCAGGAACAACATCTGGGATCTCTGTCCAGAAGAGTGCAGTCCTAGGAACAGCTAAGATACTGCGCAGAACCCTCAAACTCCCAGGCCTCTGGTAGAAGACCCAAGCTTGAGGAAGACACACACCACCCGAAAAAAGGGTGAGAGGGATGCGTGCCTTTTGTAAGGAACATGTGCCTGCATAGTACAAATTGGCTATACCTTGCTAAACTATTTGACAATAAAAATACTGGAGTTATTATTCCAAATCATTGTAGGCACAGGCTCTCAAAAAGTGGGTGGGAACATGTCTCCACCCCAGTGTCCCCAGTGTAAATTACACCTACAGCAAAGAGACACAGTGTGTCTGATCTGAGGGGTGATGGACAACATCAGATTGTTTACATTTGTAACATAACACAAAATGAAAGATTTCTCACATTTATGTGATTGAATGCTTGTTCTCCATTTAAAAAAGGTCTGGTTTACAGACATGGTTCAACCTCCATAATCATGAACTAGACTAAACAGACAAATCAAGGATAAAGCAATGTTTCCACTCAATTTTACTTATTAAATCTAATTTAAGGGAAAGGGATAAGCAGCAGATGTGGAGAATACAGGTTAAAGACGGGTTTCTAAACTTGTAGGCAGTCGAGATGTCGGCTCTGTTTAAGAGGATGACCTTAAAGATCAGGAAGGCAAAGTCTTGTACCTTAAGTGCAAACCTGAATAGAAGTAAATCTTGAGGTGTTAAGTTTTCCAGGTTGACCTATATACTGTAGTTCAACCTTGACATGTCTCTCTTTTGGCACTGGATAAATAGGGCTTTATGCATAAAGTCACCCAGCCCAGGGAGTCGGCCTCCCAGGGATTAGATCACTTTTTCCACAATGTTCCCTTTACATTCAATTTTCTCTTTCACTCACTATAACTCAGTATAGCTCAGTCATTTTCTATGTTCCTTTTTAGCATTCTCACGTGACGTCTATTCTTATAATTGTTTATGGAGAGAAAAAAATGATGGATCTTAATTATTGTTGCTAATTATTTCTCAGAATACAGTAAGGCATACCGTATTCACATCCACGCACACCACACACCCCTGTGCTGTATATTGCGGTGAGGTGGCTCAGTGAATCGATGTCTCGTTCACTCGTGGCGCTCTTGACAGCTTGATTTCATCCATGTAGAGGAGGTGACTGATGGTTAACCCCACTTCTGAACGTGTGTCCAGATCCATTATTTACCATGATCTGAGTGGAGGGGTTCAGGCCTATGCAGAACAGCAGCGGGGATAGTGCGTGTCCTTGGTATATGCCACACTTGATGGTTATGTGTGCGATGGCCTTGGAGTTGGCCTCTAGGTTTGTTTTCCACAGCGGCATTGAGTTCTTCAGGAAGGTTATCAGTGTCCTGTTGGCCTTGTATAGTGCCAAGCACTCCAGTATCCGCATGTGAGGCATGCTCCACATGTGAGGCATGCGCACACACACACCTATATATATATATATATATATATATAATCTAATCACAATCGCGATGTCAGCCTGTGTAATTATATAACTACAAAAGGCTGCGATTTAATTAAATAATAAAATGTGCGTGTGTGTGAACGTCTGTTTGTGTGCATATCTACGCCCGTAATTAAGAGCTGACCAATCAATCTCTGTTTAGCCAGCGAAGCGTTTGCGGTCTACGGTCACATGACTATCCCGCGCGTTTTGCGCGGACCGGAAAGGAAGAAGGAAAGGAAACGGAAAGGAAAAAATGGATACCGATGACAACGAGCAGGTTAACGCTGGTGAACTGGTGGCCAAAAACAAACCAAAACAAAACGCGACCCCTGTTATACGGCGATATTTTGGATTCAAACTCAGCGATCATTGAGCAGAAAGAGGTACTGTGTAAAACACGCAGAACGAAAGTCGCTACATGTCGCGGCAACACGACAAATTTGTATTATTTGTTTTTATATACTTTTGTTGATTATATCGCAAGTCGCGATATTGTCCACCATAATCGCAATATGACTTTTTCACCAAATCGTGCGGTACTAGTTCATACACAGACTCAGACAGAAAGACTTGCGATAAACATGTGCTTTCTTTCTCCGTTCATCTCTTGTTCTTTTTCTTAGTTTTCTCAATTATTCTCTCTCTCTCTCTCTCTCTCTCTCTCTCTCTCTCTCTCTCTCTCTCTCTCTCTCTCTCTCTCTCTCTCTCTCTCTCTCTCTCTCTCTCACACACACACACACACACACACACACACACACACACACACAGCTAGGTACAGGTATTGACGTACTTTAGGAGTTATGAGAACATTTGCTGGAGGAAATGTGCCTGATAGGTGAGAATGTATTACTTGCTGTTCTTGCTGGGTGAAGGGTTTTCCCCCGGTAGAAACTTTTCCCTCTCGGGGCTGCTGAGATTATGGTGTTTACAGTCATCCGAGGAAGAATGCTTGTGAGTTAACTTGTACAAAACGCTTTCTGGCAGCCCCCAAGAGATTACAACATAATTATATGAAAACGCATATGTAGCGGAGTAGTATTAAGTGTCAGCCAGCCATCCATACTACGGCAGGTGATGGCAGAGGGCACGGTAAACAGAATGCATTCCTCCAGGTGCAGTGTGGTGTGATGGAGATGATGGGGTCAGGGGTGCATGCTGTTTGCTAGCCGAACCCCAGACGGGGAGCATTAGTGTGTGATAATTACTGTGAAAAGTGGCTGCTGAGTTTTCTTCCTCGCTCCCCTTGACGTCAAAGTCTATTTTTATGAAGGTGAAGGCGTATGGGGCTATTTATTGGACTAAGACCAGAGTCGTTCTCGTTCTGTGGATCTGGATGTCTCCTGCCGTGGGGGTGGGAGCTAATATTAAATCTGGGATTCAATAATGATTTCAGTGTACCGTTTACCATCACCTACCCTGTTGGCAAACAGGACAGAAAGACAAGTGAAGCAACGGAGAGAGCGAAAGAGAGAGAGAGAGAGAGAGAGAGAGAGAGAGAGAGAGAGAGAGAGAGAGAGAGGGGGAGAGAGAGAGCGAGAGAGAGAGAGAGGGAGAGAGGGGTTGATTGAAGTAGAGAGATGGGAGAATAGTAGACAAGTAGAGAGAAAGGGGAGATATAAGTAGAGAGAGGGGGATAGAAGTGTAGAGAGACAGAGAGAGAGGGGGGATAGAAGTAGAGAGAGAGGGGAGACAGGAGTAGAGAGACAGACAGACAGACAGGCAGACAGAGAGAGAGAGAGAAAGAAAGAGAGAGAGGGGGGATAGAAGTAGAGAGATGGGAGAGTAGTAGACAAGTAGAGAGATAGGGGAGATATAAGTAGAGAGAGAGGGGGATAGAAGTGTAGAGAGAGAGTGAGACAGAGAGAGGGGGGATAGAAGTAGAGAGAGAGGGGAGACAGAAGTAGAGAGAGAGAGACAGACAGACAGACAGAGAGAGAGAGAGAAAGAGAGAGAGAGAGGAGATAGAAGTAGAGTGAGAGAAGGGTGAGAGAGAGATATGGATAGAGGATAGGGACAGATGAGGGAGGAGAGGAGAGTGCGTGTCATTAATCACTCTGTGTGACACTCTCAACTACAGGGGAGCTTCACGATGCAACATTCACTTCTATTAGCAGTCCATTAGCAGAGCCCGGCACAAGTAGCAGCACTTGACAAGCAGGCCTGTGCCAGAATGGCTGACCCATGTGTCTCCACACAAGAGATCCTCCTCTTCAGAACCGCCCTGAGAGAAATATACTCCCATTCACACCAAGTGTTCGGCTGTAGTGTGTGTGTGTGTGTGTGTGTGTGTGCATGCAAAGGGCCCTTTTTGAGCTAGGGAGTGTACTACAAAGAGCAGTATTTTATCTGTAAATACGTTAATGCATTGTGGCAAATTTTACCTTTTAAAATCAGAGACAGCCATTTAAAAACGGCTGTTATAGACAATCACTGGGAATGATTACACGAAAGAGGCCCTTTCACAATCAGAGCGATAGGAGGTAATGATCGGAAAGATGGTGGTGACCTGATTCCCTCCCTCCGATTCCCGCTCCGCGCCAGAAAAATGGCTCTCCAAAGTTGTGGATGGGCTCGTACATTAGTTTTAATTTCACTTTCAAAGGGTCGGTGGTGGTCTTTTACCAGCCGTCAGCCATGTGATTATGGGATCCCAGCCAAGGGGGAAGGGGGCGTAGACTGGCCCTGCTTTTCATCTACAGTTCAATTATGATTAGAGATCAGAGCAGAGTAAGAGAATTGGGTGAAGGGAGGCAGAGAAGAAGACAGCCAAAGGGAAAGAGGGGTAGAAGGAGAAGTGATTACAAGTTAAGTGGCCCTTCTCATGCCATTATACGCAGTGGGCCTGACAGAGCAGATCATGAGTGAGTATAAGTACATACTTCACTGCTGCCCTTTAATTTGGCATTCTGGCTCCATGGCCTCCTGCTGCTGCTCAGCTGCTAATGTCCAGTTAGATTTTTGTGGTGCAGGAACAGGAAAGCTTCATGATTTTAGAGGCAGGTAAATAACCCTGGATCCTCTGTGTGATTTAACAGCGTGTTATTAGAGGACAAAAATAATATCTTGATTGTAATCTGTGTGCTTTTGATGGACTTATACTGACATTTTTTCGGGGGGGGGTTGTGTTTACAATAAGGGGATAAAATCAATACACTGCAAAAAATGAAATCTTAACAAGTGAAAATATCTTGTATTTGGTACAATAAATCCAATATTGACTAGAATTATCTTGAATTATCTTATTCCACTGGCAGATAATTTTGCGTATTTCAAGTTTTTTTTCTTCCTGATTTTGGTCAATTTAATCTTGTTTTAAGAAAACAAGATTAACATTTTCTTAAAACAAGATTAAATTGACCAAAATCAAGAAAAAACTTGAAATAAGCAAAATTATCTGCAAGTGAAATAAGATAATTCAAGATAATTCTACTCAATGTTGGACTTACTGCACCAAATACAAGATATTTTCACTTGATAAGATTTCTTTTTTTTTTGCAGTGTAGTGAACTGATGACTTCACTAACTTCTCTATGGCTATTGTGGTGCTGCTTTTTGCCATGTCATACTCTTCGTTGCGTATGTATTTTACCTTATGTAGCTGATTTAAGCAACATTTAGCATCCTGCACCGTTGCCTTATGCTATCCAAACTAGCTAGCAAAGAGGATTAAGATGCAAAATGGGCAGAGTTAGAGGGGATTTGAGATGCCACTGGAATGCTGGCACTCTTAATGCATGCACACAGACGCTATAAAATGCTCAAAGTGCTGATGAGCAGTAAAAAGCCTAGTCAGTGAGAATGCTGTTATTTCCCTAATGTCCTTTAACAGTGTTCCCCGCAGTCCTGGAGTGCTCCCCAGCCCGGCAGGGAGCAGCGTAGGTAGACGACAGTATAACAGCACAGACACAACTGGTATGTAGAGATAAGAGACGCTGCAGCAGTAACAGTGCGTCATCCTGTGCTTTATTGCCCACCTGAATTAACCAAGGTGAAGGAACAGATCTTTGAGGTCCTCGCCTTTGTCATGTTCACCTGTTGTGAACTGCTCAGCTACTCTCACAGTTTGTCTTGCACAAATGAGGGTACTGTTATGTGATCAGACATTCTTTTTGAGCATTATATAGGTAAGCTTTGTAAAACCATGTTAAAGTGGTCTTTTTTATTTTAGTTTTATTTTATTTCCCCCTTTTTTCTCCCAATTGTACTTGGCCAAGGGCGTCATGGTGGCACTGTGGCTAGCGCGGTTTGCTCACAGCAAGAAGGTCCCGGGTTCGAAACCCGGGTCCAACCTTGAGGGTCGTCCAGGGTCGTCCTCTGTGTGGAGTTTGCATGTTCTCCCCGTGCCTGCGTGGGTTTCCTGCGGGTGCTCTGGACCCACAGTCCAAAGACATGTGGGTCAGGTGAATCGGCTGTACTAAATTGTCCCTAGGTGTGAATGTGTGTGTGTGTGTGTGTGTGTGTGTGTGTGTGTGTGTGTGTGTGTGTGTGTGTGGGCCCTGTGATGGACTGGCGGCCTGTCCAGGGTGTCTCCCTGCCTGCCTGCCAATGACTGCTGGAATAGGCTCCAGCATCTCCGTGACCCTGATAGCCTGATGAACGGTTTGGATAATGGATGGATGGATGGATGGATGGATGTACTTAGCCAATCACCCCACTCTTCTGAGCCGTCTCGGTTGCTGCTCCACCCCCACTGCCGATCTGGGTCGGGCTGCAGACTACCACATGCCACCTCCAATACAGGTGGAGTCGCCAGCTACTTCTTTTCACCTGACAGTGAGGAGTTTCACCAGGGGGATTTAGCGCGTGAGAGGATGACGCTATTCCCCCCAGTCCCCATCCCCCCCGAACAGGCTCCCCGACCGACCAAATGAGGCGCTAGTGCAGTGATCAGGACATACCGGCATATGGCTTCCCATCCGCAGACACGGCCAATTGTGTCTGTAGGGACGCCCGACCAAGCCGTGAGGTAACACAGGGATTCGAACCAGCAATCCCCATGTTGGTAGGCAACGGAATAGACTGCTACGCTACCCGGACGCTAGGTAGTCTTTTTTGATTGTTTGGGTGCTTTTCATATTAAAGCCAGGCTATAAATTCCCTGTTAATGACCAAGCGTCATCCACCACAAAGCCGGTAATGAGTGTGATACCGGCGGTGGCTCCTAACACCTGAGCCACACAATACTTCAAAAGAGGCATTACCATCACCCGTCTTCATTTTTCTCCATGGAAATCCATCCTCTTCTCTCTTCCTCTGTGTAGACTCTGATTGACATAGCTAAACCCTTAATCCTGGCTTTGCCCTGTCTTGTGCTCACTGGTAAAGCCTCATACTCTCTAAAACTGGTAGTGGAATGGGACTCCAGCAAATATACCCCCCCCCCAAAAAAGAAAAAAGAAAAGAGAATAGGAACAGCGCTCATCTGTAATAAGTCATTTTCCAAGCTGATGGGTAATTTGTTGAACCCCCCAAGGAGAAGCATACGTCCATGTGCACAGTTCATATACCTGTGTAGCGCTGAAAAGCTCACATAATTTATTTACTCTTGGAGAATGTTCCGCCCTGTTTTGTGGAGAGAAGGGGACGATTTCCAGACGTTGCGCTAGTGTCTGGCTTGGGAGGGTTGTGGTATATGTATGTCAGCAGAATGCGGGGAGGAGGGAAGGAGGGAAGGAGACAGGGGACTACTGGCCCCGGCTGAAACATGAGAGCAGGAGACCCACGCTCCCCATTTCCTGTCTCCACTTTATCAGCATCTCGCTCTCTGTTATTCCTCCGCTCTTAAAGCATCCGATGAAAGCCTTGCCACAGATAAATGTTTGTGCCTCCTTTTTTTTTGTTTTTTTTATGGGGCTTAAATGAGGGACCTTTTCCACCACCCCCCCTCTTTTGGTCCATTCCGCAGTCTGCTTTGAGATGCCACAAAAGAAGTTATGGCCTTTGGTTTACATTATAGTTCCGCACAGATGGGCTGAGGATGCCTATCAAGACAAGGCTGGCTCTTAACCCTCCACAGAAATAATTGCCCCCAAACTCTTATTGGTCATTTGGCATATTTCATGGAGTAAGGCGATCTGACTCTTTCCTGCTACTTTTGTGCTGTCTTTCAGAAGATAAAATGTTTCGCCCAGATGGGGTTCCCAAACTTTTTCATGCTGTGACCCAACTGTGCAGAGACTGTTTGGCTCGGGATCCACCTAAAAATTCGGTGCAGTCAAATAAACGGTAAATTTCTACTCCCTGTTAAAAAGCATGAAGATTAATAATCGATCAATCAACCAATCAATCAACAAATTAATCAATCAAGTAATAATAATAATAATAATCAAGTAATAATAATCCTCTTTATATTGTTCATCAATGCAGTGTTCCCGTTTTCGGTCTTCAGTCATGGCCAGCTGTTGATCAGATGAAACAGACATCGCATCATGTCGATACTAAGCATCATTTTAATGAATGAATGTGGAACGCAACGACTGGGATTTCATTCCTACCCAAAAAGACCATGGCGGTCAAAATGACTGCCAGTTTTTAAACTCTATGTTCTGTCAAGATAAATACCCAATTGAGATATTAATGTATTGCATATGTTAGTATGTCTGTTAGGAAACAACTGACACCAAAAATTAACATTTTAACAACTATAATACTATTTGTAAACCATTTAAACTTCAGAGAGCCATGGTCGAACTTGAATAGCAAAATTGAAAAAGTGAAAATATTACCTGAAACACAAAACGGAAAACACAGTATTGTTAATCTAACAAACATAACGAGGCCTATAAAACATGAAGTGCAAAAAAAAGAAAAAAAAAACTGAAAATAAATATTTGAACAGTCCCAAACAACAACCGGAACTTAAAATCTACTATTCTGTCCAGATAAATACCCAATTGAGATATTAATGCATTATGTATGTTAGTTTGTCTGTTATGAAACTAACTGACACCAAAATTAACATTTTAGCACTTAATACTATTTTTCAGAAATTTAAAATGGCCGCTGTCCGGTGCCTGTAAATACTGCTATGCCCCGTGGTAATCATGGTGCGTCTGAAACGGCGGCTGTACCCAGACATGTTGGCCATAATCAAACATCAAGTTTAGATTATTTCTCTGCACTGGAGGACGCTAGTGTGTTTCTAGGACGGAGCAAGGAACCGCACGAAGGAAAGGATGCGACCAGCACACGTCATAGTCACATGACGCGCACGATCACGCGCAAATTATGTGCGGTCATTTTGACCGCTCACGGTTGTCTTAGGTAGAGCGTTTCATAACTTTTTTGTGCAATTGATCTAATACTCATTTTAATGAAAATCTATGCGATTTTAAGAGAATTCAGGGAGCTGCAGGTCTGTATCCCCCCCCCCCCCACCAAGTTATTAAACTTTGAAAATCCAAAAAGGTCGAAATGACCACCTTGGTCGTTCTAGTGTTAAATCATTGCATTGTTTGTATTGATTCAAAGGCATTTTCAAGGCAATGCAGTTGCATGCGATTTTTTTCCCTCCCCTCTGTCTCCATACAAAATGTGTTTATTGTGGACGTCCTCTTGACCCACCTGGCCCCCTGCTGCAACCCACCTGTAGGTCATGACCCATAGTTTGTAAACCACCGGTCTATTCAGCCTCGTTCTTGATAGTTTTCCAACACCCAACCTCTCCAGAGGCAGAGGCGATATTCCAAACCTTTGACATGACCTCATAGCTGTGTCCCAAACCATGCTCGGTCTTTTCCTTCCTTTTCCACCCACAACTTCATCACCCCACGCTGTACAAACACGCTTTCAATCTGATCTGAACCAAGAATAGTGTGTATATGCCTTCAGTCACTTAACTTTCTGCAGGAAGAACATTGTGTGGCTCTGCACAGTGATGCGTGTGTGTTTGTGTGCACGTGTGTGTGTGCATGTGTGTGTGTGTGCGTGCATGCGTGCATGTGTGCATATGTGTGTTTGTGTGCATGTGTGTGTTTGTGTGCGTGTGTGTATGCGTGCATGTGCATGTGTGTGTTTGTGTGTGTGTGTGTGTGTGTGTTTGTGTGTGTGTGTGTGTGTGTGTGTGTGTGTGTGTGTGTGTGTGTGTGTCAAGCGCAAGCATGTGTGCCTATGTATGTGTGAGTGAGCTGGTGTGTTTATTCAAAAATAACAGAGCTCGGGACCCTGAGAGGAAAGTCTGTTTCAGATAAATCTGCGTGAATACCAGACCATTCATCCCCAGGAAATCAATCTTTCTCATAATTCCTCTCATTTTTCTTCCATCTGTTATCTGCAGAGCTGCCAAACAGACTTTTAAACAGAGCAGACCATTACCAGAGGGCAGCATTAAATGTGTGTCAGAGTGCCAGCCCGTAATGTTGTTTTTTTTGTGTGCTCTCTCTGTTCAATGAGGTGCTAAATTAAACCTTCACAATTGGTATGCAGGTTCATAGGATTGATTCCTTCCATGTCTTGCTATTGACAGGAGGCTAGAGGAGCAACTGTAGCGATGTGCTGAGAGATGCTCGCTAAACCAATGTTAGGGGAATGACGCTGACTGTCAAAGGCAGTGTGATCAATAGCTAGTTTTATCTCTGTGTTTAATTATCCTGCAAGCTTTTGCATACACACCGGAATTCAAAGCTAGCTAGCTAGCTAGCTGTGTCTAAACAGAATCTGAAAAATAAAGAGTGTTACAGTCGTTAGTGTTAACCTCCAACCCTGCTGTTCACCCGCCAACCCACCCACTCAACTATGTGACCTCTTTTTCGCACTTTTGGGCTTTGTTGCTGTGATTTCAGTAATAGTTTGCAACTCTCGATGCCTGTTGGGTGTCAGCACTTTCCTGTGTTTGTACAGCGTGTGTTTGTGAGGCTGTGTGTGTGTGTGTGTGTGTGTGTGTGTGTGTGTGTGTGTGTGTGTGTGTGTGTGTGTGTGTGCGCGCCATATCTTCACGATCAGTCCCCGGTGACCTAAGCACCGCCAGGCAGTGTTTAACTGGGGCAAGCTCAATGGGGCTCATTTAAATGGGGCCCAGACAGAAGCCCCACGGTGACTGGTTACTTTATGACTCCTAACGTGTAATGTACACACACAAAGCTGTAACAGTGTGTCTGCTAGCCATAGAAAAGCACACTGTCCCAGATATCTCTGCAAGATTCTGCCAGGAAAAAAAAAATCAACAACATGTTTGGTTTAACTTTTCACAGATTCCCCAAATAAGGGTAAAAACTTCATTGTTTTGTCATGGCTTGTATGTTTATTTTTTCTTTTTGATGAAGAATGTGAAAATGAATATGAGATAATAATGACAGCATGCATATTTAAATAAAAGTCAATGTCAGAGATGCTAATCCGCTCAGGGTGTCGGTTTGTGAGTCTCCTAAATAATTTCAAGACACAAGGTGACAATAAAGAAAAACAAGGAAGTGTATCAGTTCCTAACATTTACAATATGTGTATGTGGATGTCCTCATAATGTGAAATTGGCCATTCCTTAATCAGTTAGGGCTGATGTACTGTGCCAAATTAAAAAAGTTATATATGTCTACACCATGCCTGCTGCCCAATGACTCCTGGGATAGGCTTCAGCATCCCCGTGACACTCTGACAGCAGGATAAGTGGTTTGGATAATGACTGGATGGACATACATACATACATATACATATACATATACATATACATATATACATACATACATACATACATACATACATACATACATACATACATACATACATACATACATATATACATATATACATATACATATACACATACATACACACACACACACACATATATATAAAGAGGTTATTGTACATTTCTGGCATAGGTCCTTTCTAGGTGCCAACCAAACAGCTGGAAGGGAGTCAGTAATGGATGTTGTTTTAAGGATGTATTGATATTTTTGAGGTATTGGTATTTGCTTTATGCTACAATTACTATTCTAATACTATTATAACTACTACTACTACTGCTACCAACAGCAGTACTGCTGCTATGACTGCTACCCCTACCACTACTTCTCCTACCACTGCCCCCACCATTGCTACTACTGCTGCTACTACTACTACTATTACTACTACTGCTGCTACTACAACCAGTGCTACTACTAGAAGCGTTTGTCAATGGAAAGCAGTCTAACTGCTATCCTGATACATTACAGAAACAAGAACTTGAACTCGTAGAGACTGTCGCTTTTCCCTCAATGCAGAGTCACCGTGTATCCAGGGTCTACAGTTTACAAAGAAATGAGGTCTGCGCTTGGAATAATAAATTGATCCTTAGTGAGATGACAGGCTTGTTCCTGTACGTCCAGACCTCCATAAACCCTGACCCCGTGCAGACCACAGCTGTACTGGAGTCAGCGCACTGGTGTAAGCTGATCCACTGTAATGGTTTGCTGCAGATATGCTGGAGCATGTGCAGCGGAAACCGATAATTCAGCGGTGTCACACTAAGCATAGGGGTTCCCGGGTTTTTAGGCTGACATAAGGTAAGCTGATCTGTCAGGTAAAAGCAGAAGGCTACATTGGGGAGAGGTGAAGAGGGGGAGGGCAACACTGGTGGGTAACCTCTGTAGATAGGAGAGCGGCGCACTGGTAATTCATACCTCCTGAGGAGTTTCCTTCAGTAGCCTCTTGCATAAATCCAGCTGCACACATTCCTCGGTCCTCACATTTACAAAGACACATGTTTCTTAATCACAGTATTTTTGTTTTTACAAGACTGCAAAAAACCTACCAGCTTTTTTTGTTTTGCTAGTCACATTTTTGGTATTTTATTGCTGGGGTTTTTCTCCGTGCATTATGTTTTATTTAGCAATCTACTCCAGCACGCGAGCCCCTGCCAACAAAAGCACTGATACCGACCAGAGGAAGAGCAAGGAGACGCAAAAGGAGGACGTGGAGATGGGGGGGGGGGGGGGGGGAATGAGACAGCGATAGCTTAGCCACCGCTGAGCTGTGTGGCTTTAACCCCACAGTTCAAGCGAGCCGAGAGCATCCGTGATTTAGGCACATTAACCCGCGGCTATTCTTGGCTCCTTTGTGTGGCTCTTTGTTCGTGGAAAAGAAGCGAAAGTCTACTAAACGTGTACTACAATGTTGAATGAGCCGGTCTGTTGCGAGGCTTGGCCATCTTTGAGTGTTACCAACTCGCATGCATATTTTCATTCCCTCGAGCGTCTTGGGAAATTTGGTGGGGTAATCTGAACCCTATTGTGTTGTTTCTCTGTGGTGCACCAGATATCATTGCAACCTGGTTCTGGTTTTAAGGGCTATTTTTCTTGCTCACAGTTGTTTCCACATTGATTAAATTTGAGGAACAAAGGCCTGAGAAACACAAGCTGGAATCTCTTCCACTGTTGCACGAGCTTCCATGTTTGTTCTTTCCCTGTAGATATATTAATAAGAACCTTTTTTCTCTTTTGGATTTACCCCCCTTATTTCACCAGTTGTATCTGGCCAATTATCCCCCTCTTCCGAGCCGTCCCGGTCGCTGCTCCACCCCCTCTGCCAATCCGGGGAGGGCTGTAGACTGCCACATGCCTCCTCTGATACATGTGGAGTCGCCAGCCGCTTCTTTTCACCTGACAGTAGGGAGTTTCACCAGGGGGATGTAGTGCATGGGAGGATCATGCTATTTCCCCAAGTTCCCCTTCCCCCCTGAACAGACGCCGCACCCGACCAGAGGAGGTGCTAGTGCGGTGACTAGGACACATACCTACATCTGGCTTCCCACCCCCAGACACGGCCAATTGTGTCTGTAGGGATTCGACCCAGCGATACCCGTTTTGGTAGGCAACGAAATAGACCGCATGCAACCCGGACGCCCATCAGAAATGTAAATAATGTATTTAATGTTTCTATAGGACATGTCAGAATCAAGGCGTGTCAGTGGTCAGTACTCTGACATGCTTTGGTCTCTGAGGTGGTCAGGGCTGCGAGTGGTGGACCGCATGGGTCAAGCGGATTGGTCTGGACAGCTCTGACTCACAAGTGGGTAGCCAGAGGTAAGCAACAGGAAGAGCAACAGTGATGAGTGGCTTCATTGATGGGTCACGATGAGGGGATGTAGCTGTCTAACCTGCATCAGTTGTAGAGATGGGCCCTCTACCCAGCCCGCACGTCTGACTTCATCCCTCAGTTTTGTTTCCCCTTTCCTTTGTCTTGGGATCACTGACTCATTTTCTTCCCTCTCTTCATGAACAGGGTGTCAGGAAACCAAGTGTAGTGCCAGGGCAGACACGCACACGGTTTCTCTAGTAAAGGTTTCAACATTATATTCCCTCTGCCTTGCTCTACTAACATGGCCACAATCTGTGTCATTCGTCTTAGGGTGGTCTCTCGGGAGCGAGGCAGACATTTTAATTCAATCAGCTGCAACCAGCAATAACGCTCTCCTCCTGCTAAAACTCACTCATCTCACTTTGGTGATAAGATTACGAGCTCAGCTGAACTAGCCATCTTGTTGCGATTATGTGTGTTTACATGGGTGGGAGGTGTTTGCTGTGGAAACTGCAGACCTCGTCTGCTCCTTATTTAGCTACTGGAGAATAATGCTGCACGGCTTCGTTATTATTATTATTATTGTTTTCTATCATCTGCTGAAAAGCACTCATAATTTTGACAAGCCACCACACTGTGTCCTGCAGCTCGGGTTCTGTTCCCTTGAGTTTAATGGTTTCAGTCAAAATGATTTTTTATTTTATTTTTTTTAATTTGTTTGTACAAGTATAGTCAGTGTATGGGGTAATTGTGAGGCGTTACCCAGCATTTACTCTCGAAAAATAACAAAAAGTCCTGAAAAAAAATATTGAAATATGGGCCATATGTAGATTTTTGTTTGATCTTTGAGAAATGGTTTTATTTATTTATTTATTTATTTTTTTTTACTGCGCACTGTTATTGCACAGCACTTTTATTCCAGTTAGACACTCATATATATATACTTACCCCCTTCTAGTTTACTTGCTTACATTTGTCTGAGGGGACAAAAAATATCTAAATACCATATCCTATTAAAAGTTAACTGAAAAAACTAAATCTAAAAAAAGGGGGAAAAAAGTGAAACCTAGGGAGGGAACTCAGTAGAGATCAGATCTCCGCCAGGCGTACGTATCTCCCCTTCTCTGGTGTCCGGACGTGGCGACCATCCCTTTTTTCACCTACCGGGAGAAGAGACACGCACACATGGACAGAAAAAACAGTGTTTTTCTTGCCATTATGAGACTTTAGCGCAGCGCCCAAGTCGATTGAATGGGAAATATGGAGGGGGGGGGGTAGTTGTTAATATGCAGCGCTTAAGCTAAATTAGGGTTAGGGTAATTTAGGCTAAATTAGGCAGTTAGGGTTAATACTCGTGTCTGTGTCCCTGAGCGAGCCAATGGAAAGAAGAAGTGGAGTTTGTCTGCGGGGGCTGCAGCTGCCCACTGCTCCTGTGCAATATGGAGGGGTTAAACCAGAGAACACATCCACTGTGAGAAGACAATGCTGAATAAAGTGGCTTTCATTTGAAAAAATCTACCTGATAAAAACGTTTTGCCTGTCAGTCTGTGGATGTGCAGCCTCCTAGGTGGACCCTCACATGAATGTGACCAAGTCTGACAGGAAATGACAGATATCAGGCTGTCATGATTTCAAAGCCCTTATTAAAGACTTTAAGTTATATGCGTTTTTCATGGTATAAAATGGATGAAGGTGAATGGCTGCCCTGCTGATTGACGTTCATTCATAAAACAACGGTAAGAAAACATAGCTCAGCCATGGGCGGTGTTTTACTGTAGCTACTGAGGTGACGTCCAGCTGTGATAGACTGATGCTGCTCCTGACATTGTATTTTTATAGTGGAGTTTAACATTGGACACTCTGGCACTAATGCATAGTGGCGAGGAGAATAAGATAATTATTTTTGGGTCATCCAGTGTTCCCCCAGTTCTCCTGTGCTGAGATCTGCTGGCTTGCGACATATGACCGGCTTCTTGTTTACTTTCCAGACTCAGACCCGAATACGTAATGTTCTGGTTCTGACGCCGTCGCTGCCTGAGTGGCGCGTGCACACGGTTGACTCAGGGCAGCGACGGAAAGCAGCATTGGTCGAGTGAGCTAGAGAGTCAATGAGAAGAGGGAGCAGCGAAGATCAGGTCAAGTCAAGGCCTTTTTTTTTTTGCATAGCCCAATATCACAAATTACAAAACTTGCCTCAGTGGGCTTTACAGCAACACAACATCCTGTCCTTAGACCCTGGCATCGGATAAGAAACAACTCCCTAAGGTCAAACATTTTTTAAAGGTTTTGAATCATCACAACAACAAGAGGTTCTTCATCATGCAGTCATAACTGTGCCCCCCCCCCCCCCCCCCCCCCCAAAAAGCTGATAGGCACACACACACACACACACACGACCACGGGGCAGGCTAAGCTAACTGCTAGCTCTGCAGACCAGCAGTTCTGACAGTCATCCCGGCTGGCGTTCTCTCTCTGGACGGTGGAGTTTTTGGACTGTGTTGTTGGCTGTTTGTGTTTTCTTTTCTTTCTTTCTTTGCTTTGTTCTCTCTCTCTCTCTCTCTCTCTCTCTCTCTCTCTCTCTCTCTCTCTCTCTCTCTCTCTCTCTCTCTCTCTCTCTCTCTCTCTCTCTCTCTCTCTCTCTTTGTGGGGTTGTTTTTGGATGTGTGCTTTTCTCCTTTGTGTTGCGCTGCTGTGGGCTGGGGGAAACGGAATTTCATTTCTTTTGTGTACGTAGCACATGAGACGAAATGACAAATAAATTATTCCTGATTCCTGATTCATAATCCATTGGGCTCCAAATGGGCTCCAATGCTTAACATTTGCTTAACATTTGCTATCTTCTCTGACAGCGTTGGCTCTTCAGATAAAAGTTTTCGAGATATAAAGCTGCAAGAGCTTGGTGGAAAAGAAAAGAAAAAAAACGAAATCAAAAATTAATCAGAGCTCACACTTACACCCCCAAATATATGGAATGCTTATAGTGGGTGAAGACAATGAGCTTACACAATCATATCCGTGCACTTGCAAACATTTGGGTTTTTCCTATTTGAAATATTTCTGTAGGAAAACTGCATTTTTCCCCCCCTTATAGTAAAATAGATGCCTTTGCATGAACAAGCAGTCTCTTAGATTAAAAATGGCCTCTTACAAAGGAAATCTAATCATTCTTCCCAGTTTATTTCTTTAAGTACCTTCTGCCTTTGGCAATTTTGCTGCACCATTAGTACAGTATTTTAGTGATAACATTGCCTCACTAATGTCCCTGATGTTTACATAGTTCTTCCAGGCCCCAGCACTCTGTTTTATTGGTACGGCATCATGTACACTGTTCTGGCCATTGTGTACTCCACTACATACCACTAGTAGTTATCCTATAGCAAATGGCCGTGTCTTTGCCAATTTCGTCTTGCTTTTGTCCACTTTCCTTTTTTCAATGGGATGAGCAACCATTTAGCGTGAGGGTCAGGATTGTAATTGACAGCCACCACTAAACAAATCTGCCTGGCTCGGCGGTCGACCGACCCCACCCCCCCCGTCTCCTCTCGCTGCTCTAATCTAACTAATGCACCCATGTGTGTGCTGGAAAGTGAATTAAACGTAGAAAACTCAATACCTGATCCGTCTGACGGAGCTGCCTGCATGCACATTAGCAGTTTCTCTGTAGCCTCTGTAATTGTGTTACACGAGTTGGCTGCTGTAACGATCGGGCCTTACACACACTTACACACACTTATACACACTCTCTCTGTTGTTGTTAATCGTTGCCTTTGTTGGCCCTGTAGGCCTGGAGCAGGCCTAGCATACAGCAATGGAGAGGGAGCATGAGATGAGCGGTGCAGCCCACCCCAAGGCTGACATACTGTAGTGTGTGTGTGTGTGTGTGTGTGTGTGTTTGTGTGTGTGATTACTCTACATGCTTGTAAATTGCATTGTATATATATTTTTGTTTATAAATCTCTGTTGTGGGACTCTTTGTCTCCGCCTTTTCCTTCTAATCAGCGTCTCTCCCGGCACTCCTGCTGTGTGGCCTTTTTTTAGTCCCCTTTTCTCATCCTCTGTCTTTCTCTCCATCTTTCCCATATCCACATTTCCTGCTCTGTCTACAGTCTGCGGTCCTTTCCCCCTTTTTTTTAGAGACAACAGCAAGATAAGGAGAAGCTGCACTCCTTTCCGCTTCTACAAACATCTCTCGTGAGGTATGCAGATGCAAAATTCTTAAAATAATATTTATCAGCATGTAGGATATTTCTCCTTAAGTACATTAAGGATATATTTAAGTCTCTTAGTGGAAGGGAATAACAGAATGATGAGATTACAACTACATATTGGAGACCTCAGTTTCAATCCAGGGCCTTTATAATTTTATACTTCTTAACAGGCTGATTTGTAATGATGAGCCCTAGACTCATTCCATAGCCATAGGACATCACACAGAGAACCAAGGAAGAAAAAATGTATGGCAAATCCATGAGGGAACATGCAACCAGAGGTGAACCATCAGGGCCAGAAACGCCTTCCCTTCTTGCCTAAAGATTGTCAGAATCAGAAAATTATATTTTTACAAATTAATATATAATGTCATTGGTGCTATAAGGTTCGTTCCCATCAGTCTATTAACATCATTTCATTGCTACTTTCTCCCTCAGCTGCACTGGAAGCAGTGCAGCTAATATAAATTGGAGCTTTTGTCCAATAAAAATTTCCCCCTGTGCTGTCTCTGGGTGAAAAATCTTCCCTGAGGCCCTCAGAATTCAGAGTGACTGCCTCTGCTGTTGAAGCAAATGGGGAGGATGTTGTTGATTGTCACATTCTTTAACCAATCAGATTTTGAGTTTGCCGATTTGGGGCGTATTCTTTGACATGCTGGATCCTTCTAGCTTGGCTAGCCGCCTACGTCAGCAAATGTCATGTGGTGCACCACACATGAACAGATGCCCAGTTAGCTAACTGATATAAAGCTAGCTGGCGCGTAACATAGCATTATCTAAAATATATTTAAACTTCCTTTGTGGCATTTAGATTTTTAGGTGTAGTGCTTTAGATTTTTTGGTTTGATTTTTATTGGAACTGAAGCCTACCGGTGTACTGTACAACTATGTCATTGAGCTCTTTATAAAGAAATAAAGGAGGATGGACTTTGTCTTCAAATGATGAGCAGCTTTGGTAAGGCTGATGGATTTTTGTGTGTCGTTTTTATGGATTTTGATCCTTACTAGCTATTGATTAATGCTTGCTTGAAATCGTTGCTGCTGCCAAGAATCATGTTCAGATTCAGTAGCTTGGCCGTGCCTTCGACCGAGCATGGTGGCATTTGCGTTTAGGCCCAGCAAGCTTGGCTGGATTTTGTGGGGAAGCCTGTTGAATCCTGATTGTGTTATTTGTGTTTTTCTTGGCATTTTTGCTTGGTTGGTGGTTGCGTGAGTAAATGTGCCTGGATGTTGTGAGTTTGTTCTCATTTCTTTGGTAATGACATTGATTTGGGCTATGTGATGTGTATTTATGATGCAGCATCCTGTCATACTGTGTAATAGTGGTAAATCCTTGATGGTACTATGTATTAATGTCTCAGCAATTAGTGTATTTTAACTCTCATAAGTGTTGAGCCTCATGTTAAATCCCTTTATTCCACTTGATAATGGTTAGTGCCACTTGGAATATGGGGTGGTTATGTCTAATGACAATCGCCTACAGCCCTAGCGTCATGGTGAGCTTATTCGAAGGTGGTTTCATTGCAGGAGAGTAGTACTGAAGGTCTGAACGCCTAGGTGTAAAATACACGGCCTGCCATTGCATGCAACAGGCGTGGGAAAATCTTGATTGATGGTAAATGATTATCCCTCCTATACCTCAGCTCACGTCCAACTATGTATAGACACACTATGTTGTCCGGGGGACCTTTCTGGCCCCCACTAAGGTCGTTATCCCCCCATACTCTTGAGTTCAGAGGGCCCAACTTCGCCCTGTGTGCCAGATGACACCCTGTGATCCATTGCCTGGGAAGAGGATCTGTTTGTGTACACACACACACACACACACACACACACACACACACACACACACACCACACACACACACACACGTATGTGTGTTAAACTCCCGGGGGAAGGATTTGTCTGAGAGAGAGCCATCAGATATGCTTGTGTGTGTGTGTGTGTGTGTGTGTGTGTGTGTGTGTGTGTGTGTGTGTGTGTGTGTGTGTGTGTGTGTGTGTGTGTGTGTGTGTGTGTGTGTGTGTGTGTGTGTGTGTGTGTGTGTGTGTATAGAGAAGAGGTAGAGTGGAGACTAGCTAGGTCGGCCATAGCTGCCATGCTAATCTAAAAGGTCACTCTGTCATTGTCCTTGTCCGCTTCCCAGAGACCCCCCAGTACAGGAGCAACTGATGGGCAACAGACGGATGAGGAGAGTGGAGGATGCAAAAATCAATGCAGAAATGCTTAAGTACAGAATATAATTACAACAAACCGGAACAAAAAAGGAGATACTAAGAGAAAAGGGGAGATGAAGAGATGGCCAAAAATGCAAATGTGGGGGTGTCCGGGTAGCGTAGAGGTCTATTCCGCTGCCTACCAACACGGGGATTGCCGGTTCAAATCCCCGTCTAGCCTCCGGCTTGGTCAGGCATCCCTACAAACACAACTGGCTGTATCTGCGGGTGGGAAGTCGGCTGTGGGTATGTGTCCTGATCGCTGCACTAGCACCTCCTCTGGTCGGTCAGGGCAGCTGTTCAGGGAGGAGGGGGAGGGGGAACTGAGGGGGGCGAAACTCCTCACTGTCAGGTGAAAAGAAGCAGCTGGCAACTCCACATGTATCAGAGGAGGCATGTGGTAGTCTGCAGCCCTCCCCGGATCGGCAGAGGGGGTGGAGCAGCAACCGGGATGGCTCGGAAGAGTGGGGTAATTACCTAAGTACAACTGGGGAGAAAAAAGGAGTGGAAAATAAAAAAAAAAAGTGAGTGTGGGCCTATGAAAGGGTTAATTAGTCCAGGTTTAGGATCGTAATCCTTGTTGGAGAGAGAGAGAGAGGTGTGGAAGTGGAAACTTGTCACCCTGTGTGTATGAGCAAAATCTCTGAGCGACACTAATCCTTCTGGATCTGCTGGCCCCCTCCCCCCCCACCATCCCTCTGTAGGTACATGTCCACAGCCAAAGGTTCTTTCAGCACTGACATACGTACATCTCCTTCTTCCCCATTCATCCCCCTCATCGCCTCCTTATTCGCCTCTCTAGCGCACTGTTTGTTTTCACTGTTGTGTCCCAGTGACATTAGCCGCAGTAATCCTATTGAAAGCTGCTCAGACCCGGAGCCGGGTACTGTGGGGTTCAGGCGTTTCCATGGGGATCACATGGATGCCTAATTAAGCTCGTTAAAGCTTGTTATTAAAGCTTGTTAAATCTCATCCTGACATGGCGGCACTGCTGCCGGTGTCTAACTTTGCTAATTCATACAATATTACTTACACACACACACACACACACACACACACACACACACACACACACACACACACACACACACACACACACACACACACACACACACACACACACACAAGCACACACACGCGTATACAACACACATACAGGCACATTGACGCACACAAACACACACACACACACACATACACACACACATATGTGCATGCATGTGTGTGCGCTCACACACACACACACACAAATACACACACACACACACACACACACACAAACAAACACACAAATGCACACACCCACACCAAAACACACACAAGCACACACACGTGTATACAACACATATACGGGCACACTCATGCACACAAACACACACACACAAACAAATGCACACACACACACATGTGCACACACACTTACATGTGTACACCCACATACACACCCACGGACACAAAAAGTAATTCATACATTATTACTTGCACACAAGTGCGTGCACACACACACACACACACACACACACACACACAGAAGTCACAAGTCCGATGTGTTTTAGTGGGTGTAATTAAGGCTCTCAGTAAACCCTGTGGTTCTTCCTCCTCTCTGGCCTGAGTGGAATGGAAAGTTGATGCATAAGGAATTTCACAACAATATAATTTACTCCAGCAAATGAGCGTTTGTGACTCTGCAGAGGTTATATTGGTTCAGATTAAGTGAGAAACCTGGTGGGCAAAACATTCTCCGTCCCACATGGCAGCTGACACGTGTCATTTGTAAAGGGCATGTTCCAGTCACTGGGAAAAGGCAGAAGGTTGTGGAGCGAGGAACTACTTGTTTCCTCCACAGTCTCACACACACACACACACACACACACACACACACACACACACACACACACACACACACACACACACACACACACACACACACACACACACACACCCCTTGGGGCAAAGTGGATGTTACTCTTTGCCCCTCGACCCATTTCAAAGTTTGCACCTCCGATCCAAATGTTGTTTTTTGGCTGGAAGGAGGAACAGTAAGACACGGTGAATTTGGGGGTCTTCAGGGAGCTGGGTGTAAAGGTGTGGGGGGCAGCGCTAGACATCTGGGTTTGTGAAGTGGCTTGGCAGTCCTGGCTGGACAGACGGAGAGAGACAGACAGACAGACAGACAGACAGACAGACAGACAGACAGACAGACAGACAGAGACTGTGAGAGAGAGATTGTGAGAGAGAGAGACGGACAGACAGACAGAGACAGAGACTGTGAGAGAGAGAGAATGTGAGAGTGAAAGAAAGAGAGACAGACAGACAGACAGAGACAGAGACTGACTGTGAGAGTGAAGGAGAGACAGACAGACAGACAGACAGACAGAGACAGAAACTGTGAGAGAAACATACTGTGAGAGAGAGAGAGACTGAGAGAGAGAGACTGTGAGAGCGAAAGAAACAGAGACAGACAGACAGACAGACAGACAGACAGACAGACAGACAGACAGACAGACAGACAGACAGACAGACATACAGAGACAGAAACTGTGAGAGAGACAGAGACTGAGAGAGAAAGAGACTGTGAGAGCAAAAGAGAGAGAGAGACAGACAGACAGACAGACAGACAGACAGACAGACAGACAGACAGACAGACAGACAGACAGACAGACAGACAGACAGACAGACAAACTGACGGATCGAGACAGAGACAGACTGTGACAGAGAGAGACTGTGAGAGCGAAAGAGAGAGAGAGAGCAAGAGAGAGAGACAGACAGACAGACAGAGACAAATAGACTGTGAGAGCGAAAGAGAGAGAGAGCAAGAGAGACAGACAGACAGACAGACAGACAGACAGACAGACATACAGAGACAGAGACAGAAACTGTGAGAGAGACAGAGACTGTGAGAGCAAAAGAGAGACAGACAGACAGACAGACAGACTGACAGATAGAGAGAGAGGGACTGTGACAGAGAGAGACTGTGAGAGCGAAAGAGAGAGAGCAAGAGAGACAGACAGACAGACAGACAGAGACAGACTGTGACAGAGAGAGACTGTGAGAGCGAAAGAGAGAGAGCAAGAGAGACAGACAGACAGACAGACAGACAGACAGACAGACAGACAGACAGAGACAGACTGTGACAGAGAGAGACTGTGAGAGCGAAAGAGAGAGCGAGAGCAAGAGAGACAGACAGACAGACAGAGACAGACAGAGAGAGAGGCTCCACTCATAACCTGAATCAGCCCTTTGATGCTGAATGGCCTTGACATCAACAGTGTGTCTTTTCACCGACCTTCCCCACCATCCGGGAGCATACCAAGAACACACGTACACATTTTCAATCTGGCATTCTCTCCCTGTCTTCGCTCTCTTGTTTTCACTGTTTATTTTCCTGGACATTTTGTCCATTTACAAAGAAATTACACCTCAGGTGGGCAGAAAAGGAGCGTGACGCGAGGGGAAGAAGGTGCTTAGTAGGTGAGAAGCAGAGAAGAGCAGACACAGAGAGAGTCTGTGGGTGACCTCTATACGCTCTGGAGTCTCTTCGGTCCCGACGATTTTCTATTTCCCTTCTGGAACAAATGAAGCTTAAAGATCTCGGTAAGTCCCCGTCCAGAAATTGCACTGTAAATCCCGGGGAAATCAAAGGATATCGGGCTGAGCCCAGTGGGAATGGAAACCGTCGGAGTCGGAGGGACACGAAACAAGCCAGCTCTTTAAGTGCACCTCACAAGTTTTGGGTTTCCATTTGTCCCAGTAAAATAGGGCCTTCTAGGGCCAACTTCCTTTTGCCTTTGACAAGAAAACAGCCTCAACCTCCAGAGTCTTTCCCATGTAGCCACTGTCACAATGTCTGTGGTCAGGCAGGCAGTCTATAAATGAAGTCCGTTCCTGGAAGCTTTGGCAGGAAGATGAATGTTTAACCACTTGAAGGGAGGGTCCTCGAGAACAATGAAGCCTTTCGTGGGACATCCATCATTGACATCACTACTAGTTTTAGTAACCTATTCTACAAAACATGTCCAGCTGTGTGTTAAAAAAAACAGAGATACATGAAGTCACTCTTTCCGTGTGATTTTTTTTTTACTCCGTACTGTTCAGCTGCCAACATAGTAGAGTGTAATAAGTCAGACACGTAACTTGCACACAGTACGTATATGTGCAAAGAATTTGCTCTTGTTGCACTGATTGCTGACTTCTGCCAGGCAGCATGTGGTAGAATTAAGACCTACCATGGACTTAATTTATTTACCATGATGGAAATTTTAATTTCGAATTGTACTAGTGGGAACTTACCACCTCACCTATGGTCATGAGCTTTGGGTAGTGACCGAAAGGGTGAGATTGCAGATATAAGTGGCTGAAATTGTGTCTGGGCTCAGCCTTAGAGATAGGGTGAGGAGCTCGGACATCCGGAGGGAGTTTGGAGTAGAGCCGCTGCTCCTTCACGTCGAAAGGAGCCAGTTGAGGTGGTTCGGGCATCTGAATAGGATGCCTCTTGGGCACCTTCCTTTGGAGGTTTTCCGGGCACGTCCAAGTGGGAGGAGACCCCAGGGTAGACCCAGAACTTGCTGGAGGGACTACATGTCCAATCTGGCCTGGGAATGCCTTGGGATCCCCCAGGAGGAGCTGGAGGGCGTTGCTGGGGAGATGGACGTCTGGAGTGCCCTACTTAGCTTGCTGCCACCACTGCGACCCAACCCCGGAGAAGCGGCTGATGATGAGATGAGATGAGACGAGATAAGCTGAGATGAGATAAGCTGAGATGAGATGAGATGAGAGGAGAGGAGAGGAGAGGAGAGGAGATGAGATGAGATGAGATGAGCTGAGATCAGATCAGATCAAATCAGATGAGATGAGCTGAGATGAGATGAGGTGAGATGAGATGAGGTGAGATGAGATGAGATGAGGTGAGGTGAGGTGAGGCGAGATGAGATGAGATGAGATGAGATGAGGTGAGGTGAGGTGAGGTGAGGTGAGATGAGATGAGATGAGATGAGATGAGATGAGATGAGATAAGATAAGATAACTTACCGCTAACATTGACACACTATGAAGCCACAGATGTAGAAACATCTAAAGTAGTCACACCATCTGACTGAAACAAAGGTTTTATTTTCCGCAGAGCTAAGATCCCACGGTGACATGATGGCTGTAGCTTACGGGTTTTGCTTCGTAGTATGACGTGAAAAAAAATAGCAGTTTAACAGGAGG